>NC_046322.1:34949037-35219037 GCF_009819535.1 Lacerta agilis
TTAAGAACATAAGAGCTTCTGAATCAGGCTAATGGCTTACATAGACCAGCATTGTGTTCTCGCATTGGCCAACCAGATGCCTGTGGGAAACCTGTTAGCAGGACCTGAGCACAAGACTACTCCACCATACTGCAGTGTCCAGCAACAGGTATTCAGATGCATTGCTGCCTCCAACCATGAAGGCAGATAATGGTCATCATGTCTAGTAGCCATTGATAGCCTCATCCTCCATCAATCTATCTAATCCTCTTTTGAAATCATCCAAGTTGATGGCTGTCACTGTATCTCTTGTGGGAGTGGGTTCCATTGTTTAACTATGAACTGCATTAAGAAGCCCTTTCCTTTATTTTCCTGAATTTTCCAACATTCAGCTTCATTACTACTTACCTGGTAGTAAACCCTGCTGCATTCAGTAGGACGTGTGCCTGAGTTCACATGCAACTGCTGAAATAAGCTGCCTCCCTTTGCCAAATTTGAAGGTCTTAAAGATCATTTTTGCTTCTGGTTGTCATCCAAAGCTAGCAGATCATTTGAAATTATATTTGGTCTTCCTTCAGGAACCTCACAAGAGCACCTTCTCTGAGAGTTTGGAACAATCACTTAAAAGCCAGACAGTTAATTGATTAAAATAATTTATTAAGTTGACAGCCCCAACTCCCATTAATTTATGGGAAGGGGGCTTAAATCCAGTGCTGAACATTTAATAAAATCAAACATAATAATTTTCAATTGTACATGTAATACATATGTTTAATTTAATAGGATTACAGTTACTGTGGCTTCAGATGTGTCATTGATACAGGGGGAATGAAAAACATGCCTGGTACTTTTAATTCCTCTGCCTCTAACAACACTCTCTATGAGGGGCTGGCATTGAAAACCACTCAGAAACTTTAAATGGTGCAGAACCCTGTCATTAAATCCTGAATGAGGCAATGTGCTGGGATCTTGTGAACCCCTTACCTGCCATTTCCACTCATGAGTTGGCTGCAGGGTCAGCCTTGAACAGCATCTGGAAGCTACAACTGATACTGGATGCCATGGCCAGATTGTTCAGATTGTTTACTGGATCTGACTACTGTGAACATATCATGACAAGGTCTTTAAAACTTTTTACTAGCACCTAGCTTTTTTCAAAAGTGCTAGCTGAGGACCACCATCTCCAGCAGAAACCTGTCCATAGATTAAGATAAAATTCAGAGATCCTTCTCCAGATTTCTCTTCCTCAGCATGCTTGCCTGGCACTTGGGTTGCTTCCAGATGACCTGTTTAGTGAGAACTCATATTGATCAACTGTTTACTGAGCATTCATTTGTATTTGACCAGGGGGGATGTGGCGCATGTTATATGGTTTCACATCAAGCCATTTCTATTGTATGTTTCCAATAAATTTCCCATCACTTTCCTTACCACAAAAAGTCCCTCCAAAATTGGAAGCCAATTATGGAAGCTCAAGAGTGCCAAATCCACTTTAACTGCTCGACCTGGTCTGCATCTGAATCTCACCTGCGAAACAGCAACAACAGTTTATTATGGAAAAGGTTGTTGTATCAATAAAGATCTCACCTTGAGCTTTTTGGAGGAACAGTGAGATTAAAATGTAATATATAACCATAATAATTTGGCAGCCTGTCCAAAGTACCTTTCACTCTGCCTTTTGGACAGCAGAGTAGCATACAACTGAGATGATGGAAGACATCCCAGGGAAAGGAAGATACCTCTTTCTTTTGAAACTTTCATGCAGATTATGTGGGAAACCAGCCACATGGACTACATAGTCCAACCCTATCAGCTATGTGGATCAGTAAAGGCCAGTATCAGACCCTGTGCTTCGAAACAACAGGAAACAGCTGGTGTGGAGTTCTTTCAAGTCTACTGCCAGAATGAATCCAAAAACCTTGTCCCAAATACTTTTGGCTCTCAAAAAAACATTTCCTAGTTATTATGGAACTTTGATGCCTTTAGCATAGAAGGAGGTGTGATCTGACCACTGCAAATGTTTCTGTTTTTCACTTGAGGGTGTTCTTCCTGCCTCCAGAGAAACAGCCTCCATGAAAGTTTCCACAAGGCTCACAGTTCTTCTGTTGGAAAGCAACCATCAGGCATTTATTTCCTGTGACATGAGTGCCTGCACCCTACCTCCTCCTCAAGTCATTCCATCCAGGCGACTCAAATTATGAGTTTTGACAAACCCCATAAACATGTCATTATGGGGAAGATGGGTTGTAGTCATTGCTCAGTAGTCTTTATTATTTACTACACAATGAATAAAATAGCACAAGGAAAGACTATGAGAAGATGAAAGTAAGGTTAGTTAAACATTGAATTAACGGCACTGTGCTTTATAAGATTGATAGCATCTAAGCTTGAGTTCAAAAGAACTGTGTAAATGTCGTTTATTTACAGGTGCTGTTTGGTTGTTAGGACTGTTTTATTGTTTGTAATACTGCTGTCTGTAAAGATATGAGCTTTCCACACTGAAGTTAAAAAAAAATAGATTTTACATAAGTCACAAAGTGACTTCAGAAATTGACCTCTGTAAATATTCCTGTTTTATCTTCACCTATGGCTCGTATGCACATTATAGCTTTGCACAGAATTTGAACAGTCAACATGAGGGTGCATGAACTCCACCATGCACTTAATTAGAATTCCATTCACTTTATGGAAAAATCAAAGGGCAATGACAGAGCATCGTTCTGCTACTTGTGTGTGCCTTCCGAGTTCATGCAGCATTCATCTTGCTCTGGGGACTTTGATGATATATTTATATGAAAAAATAAAATCAAATATATATATATCTATATATGAAGGGTGGAAAACCTATGGTCCTTCAGTTGTTGTTGGACTACAGTTTCCATCATGCCTGACAGCTGGTTATGCTGGCTATGGCTGATAGAAGATGGAGCCCAGCAACAGCTAGACTACCAGATCTAATGGTAGTTCATTGGCTTTGACTGCAGTTGTTCTTGGTGGCAAGCTAAAGATATAATCAACTCTGCCTCTGTCCTTTAGCTTTTCAACAAGTGATACTCATACCACTTAAAACAAGGGAGGGAAGATTGTTTGCCATCAAGGGACAGCTGCTTCCACCTGCCATATCCCACACTCTTCCACCTAGGAGCCTTCATAAGGGAAAAACTGCCAGATGAACTGTGAGGGGGTTCTGGACTCTTGAGTCTAGGTGTAATGGTTGCAGGAGAGTTGCTAGTTACGTACTTCCTAGCATTAGCTATAGAGCTACATTTGGATCGTAATTGGCCTGTTGATAAGCTTTATGCTTACTTAATCTTCTTTGATATATTCTACATAAACCATAATGAGCCTGTTGCCCTCCAGATGTTTTGTACTACAACTCCCATCAGCCGCAGCCATCATGGCAATGGTCAGGGACAATGGGAGCTGTAGTCCAACAACATCTAGAATTGCATTCCTGCTCTTGGGGGAAGCAGAGAACAAGTCTTTGCTCTTTTCTGTGTGACAGCCCCTCAAGTGAGATTTCGGGGTGCAGGGACCTCAGTCGTGTTTGGATCAATAAACATTTTCTTGACTATGATGTAGCAGATTAGAAAAGGTGCTTAGACTCCAAACCAGACTCTTGAATCATATCCAAGACTGTAGCAGTAGAGAAATAGGAATGAAATGGAAAGAAGTGTGAAAATGGTGGCTGAACTGGAAACTGACCACAGGAGGGGAGCAGCTGTATCCTAAACATTAGGAGGTTTGGGGCACAACTGTTCCACCCCTGTGGTCCTAAATCCTTCAAGGAAAGACTCATCTAGATTGCACTACAGTAGCCAGATGCGGAGAATCATTTGTTTGGAAAAGCTCAACCATCCCTTCTATAATAAGCTTCTATATTAATGTGCCTCTTTCTATGATTCATCACAATGCCTTTCCTCTACATGCCACACCCCTAAGTAGCCAGAGGAACATCCTCTCCCTCCCCTGGGAATCCCCCATGCTGCATTGAAATCTGTTCTGGGGCACTGTGGGGAAACCCAAAGCAGAGGGGTGTGGCAGAAGAAGGGGAAGAGAAGGCTCAGTTGTATAAGCAGGGGTCATTCCACTTACACAGTGACAGAGCTGAATGCAACCCAAAGTGTAAGAATAGTTTAAAATTATTCTTCATCCACGATGCTCATTGGCTGGCCATAAGCCATTCTAGATATCTCCACCTGATCTACTTTATAGGTTTGTTGTGAAGAGGAAATGGGTGGGGGAAGGGCCACTGAGACTCTCAGGCTTCTTGGAGAAAGAGGAGGATACATACAGAATAAATGAGACCCACATGTCACTGAATCCACAAATTGACTCACCAAGGAATATTGCATGTGTAGAACAGCATCAGCCCCGGGCAGCAGAAGGTGCAATTCTGTGTAAATAGATATCCCTCAAAAGATAGATGGAAATGATATACTAACCAACAATATTAATTATAATAAATGTGTTGGTCAGTCAGTTGGTTAAGCTAACCCAATTCAATTGAACAAACAAATGGGCCTGAGCTGGCAGCCTTTTCAAAGAGTATCTCCTGCCTCTTTTATCCTGCCTGGTCATTAGAGCTGCTGCTGGAGCTGCTTCACTGACTTTTCAGGTTTACCTGCCAGCTTTTCTGGAGTTCGCGTCAAAGCTCCCACTTCCCTTCGGTTTCACTGCTGCTATTAAAGTTTGAGCTGCACTTTGCTAAGTGTGGAGGCTTGCACTGAGCGGATCCACTGCTGATTATCATGCAAATCAGACTCCTCTGCTGGCTCCAAAGAGGCTCCCAGCTTTGCTACCCCCATTGATCCTTTCATTGTCAGAGGGATAAGGCTAACCCATCTCTTCTGACACCAGAAGCTACAAAGATAGGTTCCCGTGACAGTGATTGGTAGGAGGAAATGAATCTTTCATGTACGGCAGAAATATGGTTTGATTTAAGAAAAGAAAATAACCATATGTAATTGGGCTTCTGTCACTGTAAATTTTAATGGTAATCGTAACACTGAGGCTTCTGGAACCTTAAATTACAGCTTTCAGTGGCTTCCCACTGAATCTCTCTATTATTCTTCATAACTACTTTCTCAAAGCATGTGCACCATGACATCGATATCACAATTCACGTCTAAATTCGAAATTGACAGCAGGGCTGGATGGTATGCCCTTGCACTGAACATCAGAGGGACAAAAAGAAAGGGTGTCATTTCCTAAGATGTAGCCATCTGTTTCTCAAAGTGCTGAGCTCTTGCATTTTTTTAATGTCTTACATTTATATCCCACCTTTCTTCTATCATGGAACCCAGTATGAATGTGGCCCCAGATATTGTCCCATTTCGGCACTGACCTGAACGTATGTGCTTAGCTTCAGAAAGGGGGTAGCCTTCAGATCATACCCTGGGACCCTCTGGCAGACAACCCCCTTGTGGTCTTGTCTCAAAAACCAATAATCACTCCATACATTTTGCTATGTGTTAGCATTGTTAATCTATGGAATCAGCTACCACAAGGTGCCATGATGGTCACTAGCTGAGTTCACTTTCACAGGAAATTTTGACAAATTCGTGGAGGATAAGGCTTCCAATGGCACTAACAACCGTGATCTAATCTAGTTCAGAACTAGGCTTTAATCTCCAGAAAAGGAATGATAGTCAGTGTGGACAAAGCATTTGGGGGATAACCCAGTAACCCAGTGATACTGCAATTTTCCTCTGAGAATTGCTTCATATATGAATTTTCTTTTCTTTTTTTAACAGGTTTATATAAAAGATTTCATGTGTGCCCATAAAAGTGAAGCATGGGCATATGGTGTTTGTTTCTGGCCACACACATTGTCCAGCTACATGAAACAGGCAGCTCAGTTTAGTTGTACTTCATTGTCAAATGTACATACAAAAGCAAACATAGGTTTCCCAATGTGTAATGAGGGATGCAGGCCTGCAGCAAACGCTTCTGGGAGCCAGTGTGAGGGACAGTTGATTCAATCAACACATTCAAATGCTAAAACTTTTCTTGGACTCTCACTTCAGGTAGCAAGTATACAAGCATGGGTGGGTGGAGTATGGGTATTGCATGTTTGAATGTTCCACTCTTGGCGGGGGGGGGGAGACTGCATGTAGAAAAGTTGCATTTCAGGGGATTGTTCTCTCTTCCCCATGACATGCTCACTTTCTGTAAGCCTGTTCACACATCCAGTGGTCCTCCATGCTCAGCTAAGAAATGGAATGAAACCATCTATGATATCACTGGTATGCTATATAATAGGCCTCATTGATGTTGATTCCATATACCGTATTTTCCCGTGTATAAGACTAGGTTTTTTTCCTTAAAAATAATGTCAAAAATTGGGGGGCGTCTTATACTCTGGGCCATCTCCCCCCATTTTCTTAAAACTGAGTCCCCAAAAATAGGGGGCGTCTTATACATGGGGGGGTCTTATAGATGAAAAAATATTGTAATTTTGGAACTCCCAAAATATGGTGATCATACATACCCTTGCATATATCTGGTGGTTTCAAACTTTTGAAATTCTTTGTAGTTTACACTTTATTGATAGGTTTACAATTGTGTACATTTTCCTGTGCAATAAAAATGGCTGGCATGTTTCATGCTGTGTGGGGAAGTATCAATCAGCTGCTCAGCTGAAGCAGCAAAATCGCCAACTTCTTTATACATATGCGAAGAAGAGACAGCATACCCATACATGTACCTCTTCCAATATGCTAAAAGAGAAGGTGGCCTATGGGAGAATGGTGGCATGCTGTCCAAAAATATGGAGTTGGATGAGGAATAACTTAATTGCACATTGCTCCCATTGAAATTGGATTAAAGCTAAACATCCTATTAATTAAAATGGGAACTAAGTACGATAAATTTCATTGAGTTCTCTGGGGCTTACTCCCAGGCAAGCGGTTATAGGGTCGCAGCCTTGGTCTGGATCCAACCGATGGTTCTGAAAAGAGCAGCTATATGATTTAATTCAGTCCTGAATGTACATGTTGGCGCGTATATATATATATATATATATATATATATATATATATATATATATATTCCAATATACAATCAAAGCATTGTTCCATGAAGTACATGCTCTATTTCTAGTGTCAGTTCATAACTAATTTCTTGAAAATAATGACAGGTGTGCAAAGTGTGCAAAACTTTACACACAAGTACAAATATGTAATGAAGTGTGGGAGAGGGTATAAGGGATATGCCACTCATCACATTCAGGATGGGATGACCTACTTTATCTCAACATGTTGACTATGCTAGTTTCATCCAGACTCTGATCCCAGAGAGTACCTGGCAATTTCAGGTAGCCCTGAAAAACCAGTTGCCACTGAAGGGTGAGAGCCAATTATCTGACTGGATTAACAGAGGTTCTCTTTTAAAAAGTTAAGTATGGGATTGGCGGGTGCATGTCAGATACCCATCCCTTGAACTCCTGTTATGGCTTTGCACATGTACAACATTTGCAGCACTGCCATACTCTTAATCTTTTAACAGAAATGCATTTCTACTTTTTATGCCAGTGCAGAAACTTTGCAATGGAAACAAAGTTCAAAACAACACAGATTGAAATCTGTAGTAGGTGGAATGAGCTGATGGTGTAATATTAGAAATCCATGAACTAACCATTTTCTCTTTATTAAATCAGATTTTGCAGTATTCGCTGAAAGCAAGAAACACTGAATTATATTTAAATAATCGTTCCATAAATACTGCATGTTTTCACAGCAGTCACAAACTCTGGAATTTATGTGCTAATTACAGACCCCAAATCATCTCTATCCAGATTTGCAATTAAAACTGAAATATTTTCATATACGGTAATACAATTCCAGAGTTCGTAACAACATCAATGAGATGTACCAGTTATTATTTGCTTAGTACAGTCAAACATTTTATGTTGTCCAAAACCATTGTTTCACTTTTTCTGTCCTTGGGCCTGCTGTTTTTACAGCTGGGAGTGGTTAGGATTTAGTGGCGATGTAATTTTGAAGGGCAAAAAAAAAAGAACGAAATATTCTTACATGGCAATTCACATGTGGTAGAAATCAGTAGAAACCAATGATAACCAGAAGATGCACAGATTATTATTTTTTTTAAAAAAAATCCTCACATAGCATTGACTTCTTAATATAATATTGCGGGCTGTTTTTTAAAAAACAAAATCCACATATTTTTAGAAGTATGGGCTGACAGTAAAGAAGGGCTAGAATGCAAATTTAGGGAGAATGTTGAATAATTCAGTAGCTTGTTATGTGATTAGATCTGATTGGTTCCCTACTAAGATATTGCCCATAAAAATGATTTCCCATGGTAGCATTGGTCTCAGGATAGGAAGAGGATGGGGGTTTATGATGTCCATTAAATGGGAGAACAAGGCTTACTTGAGCTAATAATATCATGGTTGCACAGAGTGATTGATGGTCTTTAAAAAGGCCCAGATTGGTTTCATCTTTCTTCAGATTTTATCACTGACTTGTTCTTAGTCATGTGCAATCACTAAGGCCAAGAGAGGTAACAAGTGTTTGATGTATGATACTTGCGCCACTTTTGTCAGAACTGCATTTATTCTTACACTGTACTCTTATAGAGAGAGATTCCACAGAAGATAGAAACATGAATCTGGACACAGGTGGAGGTGGCCAACGTCCCCCAAAATTGATCAAACATTAACTTTTTTTCTCCTTTCAGTGCAGCTGCTTTTAATATAAATTAAATGAACTAACTGTATGAAGCCATCTATATGTACTGTACCTCTTTTCAGCCAACTTATGCCTCTTTGAAAGAGTTTATCAGATTCCGTCCATTCCTGTCTTTTGCAATTTGCAATGGAGCACCAAATTCCCTTTATGGTGTTGTTGTTGTTTTTAAAGAGTGAAGTATAACACGGACAGAATTTAATTTATCTGGCAAAGGCACGTAGGCAAGCATGTTTATCAGCTTCTCATATACTACGCCTACAGATGGATATCTTAATCTGTTACTGGAAACATTATTATCAGCATCATGTTAATGGTAGACAGTGTATGCATGAACCACAAAATGGTTGGTGGGGGCTCTGATGGAAAGCAAGAGAGTGTGAGAAAGAGTCCTAAAAGGTTTACAAAATAGCTTTGTGCTATGTGAATAGCTTTCATTCTGAGATCCTTCAGTCATCCCTCTTTGTTCTACCGAGAAGACAAAGTGCCAAACCAATAGAATGTCAGATATCTATGACTTGGTGTTTGACCCAGTTTCAGTCTTGCATCCTGGCATGTTCATGCATGTGTCGTCATAGGTGCACATGCAACACTTGGTACTATACATATGTGCATATGGACAAAGTGTGTGTCCACATTAATTGGCACATAGGTCCCCTCCCTCATGTTGATTTTATCCCATGTAGAGTTGAATGGCTTTCTGTTTTGACAATTTGAACACTGTCTCAAGATTGTTTAGCAAAATCAAGAGCAGTTCTTGGCAATTAATTTCTGCAGTCAATAGTATTCTCAAACTGGGCAACTCCCCTTGGAACTGGGAGCCACAACAGAAAAACCCTGTGCAAGTGAAAGAGCAAGACAATTCATTAGACAATTCTGCAGCAGCTCAAAGTGGCGGGGGGATGTCAGCCCCTGCTCCTGTGCTTCAATACTAATGAGAGTCATTGCATATTCATAACCCTAAATACAGTCAGCTTCTTATAAAAACTTTTGTCATTGAGGCTTCACGGCAAGAGCAAAGCATTGCACTCTTCGTGTCCTGGCACTTCCGCCAAGAGAGTGCAAGAGCAAGATTGATTGTTTTGCAACACAGCTTGACAGGGAACTAAGAGATACTGCCCCAAGGGTCCTGAAACTAAGCTTAGTTTGATTACAAGGCTCCAAGTAATCAAAGAAACAAAAGAGGGGGGGAGTGGATTTTTTTTTTTTTAAGATAAAGGAAGGCTCTAAAGATATAGCTTTCCTTATTGAGTGTTCAGAGTAATTATCTGCTAGCAGTTTAAAACAGTTCATATCAATTTTTATCACAGAGAAAGAAGAACAGTGATCTCCAGCAAACTTGTTCCCATGTTGTAGGAACACCGCAGCATGTCTTAATAGATACAAATCTCTAAAACCATATGAAGCTTCCCGTCAATATCAATAGCAAAGATTAGGGAACTCAACCTGTCAGATATTAAAATCACTTCTGCCAAGCGCTGGGCTGCCCAGAATTCATTCACTCTTTGCAGGTTGCTTTTCCTTTGTTGTCAATGTCTTCCTTCTGTGAGGCGCATCCTTATTAATATATTTATTAAATTTGCTTACCTGTCTTCCAATAAAATCCTGAGGGTGCACACAAGCATGCATACACACACACACACCATTGCTAACCTCTGACCCCACAATACCTGTCTGCCGGGGTAGCTATAAGCATCCCCTGGAGTCAAAGAAGGAAAGCGCCTCTTTCAGCACCCACTTTGAAAAAAGGCCTTGAGCATTTTCTCACTCATAATGATGTCTTCAGCTGGAATGCCAGCACATTTCCACATCTCCTTGACAGGCGAACAGACTAGAAGATATACATAAAATTAAAATAGAATGGAATGGAATGTTAAAAGAAAGGTTTGCACTTCTGATTACATTCAGGCTTGTTGTAATTTTGTATTTAAAAAAGGCAGTTTCCAAATGGATCTGCTAATACATGCAAAAGCTCTCTGTTGCTCAATAAAATGTCATAAAATATTAGTGGGAGGGGGATCTGAAATGTTAAACATCTTAGTCATATTTATACAGACTCAAAAAATAGAGGAATCCTGTAGTTATGATTGATTGAGGTAACTGATTAGCCACAGATATTATAAGTGTTGAGACTAAATTATCAGCCGTATCAGTCTGATTGCAGTAAAACATGAAAACATTGACTTTTGTCTAGTTAGAGAAATTTATTTTTCCCTGAATGACAATCCTTTAAGTAGAAACCAGGCAGTCTGCCAGCTCTCCATGTCATACACTGAAGTTTGCAAAGGCAGACTGTATTTTCAACTGTTTGTCTGAGCTCAATGAGCAGTGCTCAGGACTTTTACAGTTTCACAATAAACGTATCTCTGCAGATGCTGCTTCAAGCTTCCTTAAGCTCTGTGAAGGGCAGTCTCTGCATGTTTAAAATAAATGAAATTATAAATTGAATGGTAACGATAGTCTACATGGAGTTAAGTCTTTGGTGAAATATTTCTTTTAAAAGAAACAGTAAGCCACTTTAGAGCACAGCTTCCTGTGGAAGCTCAATTAATATGTTTAACAAGATTGAAGTAAATGTCCACCGTAATTGTCAGCAGCGTGGCAGCTTTCAAAAACAGCTTTTGCTCCCATAATTTTCTTTTTAAGATCAGCCACCATCACTTCCTGCCACATGAGGAGTATAAAACCCAGGACCTGACCCGAATACAGTATGTTAAAAATATAACTTGCCCAAATATGATTTGCCCAGCCTTGAACTTTGAGGTCTCTGAAACTACCTCCTTTAAAAAGTATGGCCAGGGCTGTTGAATCTGATTATCTCTTGAACACTCACTCTTAACTGCAAGATACAGATGTGGTCTCTCTCTCTCTCTCTCTCTCTCTCTCTCTCTCTCTCTCATCCCCAGTTGGCACATAGTGAAGACATCTGGTTATTCCCCCCCCCAAAAGTCATTATTTGGTAGTAGAAGGGTTTGTTTCGATGGAAAAAAATAAGCAACATCAACTTTAGCTGCAAATTTATGGAATGCTTGTAGATCACAGGTACTGTATTATTACAATAAGTTTAAAAAACCCTACTAACAAAATGTGTAGTGTTCAAACTTTGTATCTTATTAGTAAATTCGGGAGCAGGAAAATGTGGTTATAACCATATGAATTAATGCAGGATTAAAGCTACCCACCTAAAGTAAAAGGAATCCGATATGAATCATATTTTCTGTTCTGACTAATGTAAAGGAAAATACTTGGTTTAGTTCAAGACCATGTTCAGTTGCAAGCTTTTTCTCTGAATTTCGCAAGGGGATTCATGACATTATTAATGAAAGCAGTCTGAAACACAGGAAGTTTCTAGACAAGTATCGGTCTCACTTAAAGCCACAAAAGAGGAAACCCAAAGGGAGGTTAGAATGCCAGGATGGCATGCTGTCTTCAACTTCTGTTGTTGTGTCTATTTCCCTAAAACTTATTAGAAGTTGTGGGGGTTTTTTAAAAAAAAGAAAAAAGAATGCTGTTCTTTAAAAGCCAAAGCCGATTTGCTAAAATGTGTATTAATAACAGTCTTTCATCACATCAATGTTTTGTTAACCATAAATGGAAATCTAAAAATACAAATTAGTATTGGAAAGGAAAAGTTGGAAAGCCATACTAGCTACCAGAAAAGATATGTTAGGATGCCATATAGCTTTGGAACCTAAGGTGCTCCTACTTTGTTATTTAAAAGGCATTTTCTCAGAAAATGATCTAGAAGTGATAACTGCTGTTATCCCTGGTGCTAAGCTCTTAGCTATGACAGCTAAATGGAACTTCTATGTTCGGAGGCAATATGTCTCAGAATAACCACTACTAAGATTCAAACCAAAAAAAAAGGAGAGTGGTACCTTCATATCCTGCTTGTGGGTTTCCAAGCAGTTTCTGGTTGGCCACCATGATGAGCAGGACACTGCTGAACTAGATGGTCCTTTGGTTTTGATCTAGAAGGGCTCTTCTCTGTTTTATGTTGAATAAATGAGAATCTTCTTTTGCGGTTATTTAATTTTTATCACAGTATTCCAAATCCATAATTCCTTTCCAGAAGAAATCTTCTTCTGCCCATTCTAGCTAGCACTCTCTCATCTTCTCCCTCCTCTCCCTAAGGTGAATAAGGAAAGAGAATAAACAAGCAGGTGACATCAATTCTAAATTCAAGAGAATGACTGATGGTTCAAAACATAGCAGCCATCGTGTGGTCTTGGGTTAGGGATTTTTGGGGGGGTTGTTGTTTCAAAGAGATGCTCATTACATGGAAAAGCCCGGGCATAGCAGTTAATGATTTTGTCCTTAGGAGTGGATATAACCACTTCATTTAAAAAAAAATTACCTAACATTTTGAAATCTGATTTTTGTTCTTGTACACAAGTAGCTTATGGTTCCAACTAGAAAAAGTCAGTTTTTCTAAGCCTCAAACACACAGCCTGTATAAATATGTAAATGCCAGCTAAATTAAATTTGTTTATGATCTAATTTGCAACACTTCCTATACTGAGATACATTGTGTCATATTTATATAAGAATCTACCAAATGTTCAATATTTATATAAGAATCAGTGGATTAAAACAGCATGATTGTGTACATATATCTATCTGTTTTGCAATGGGTTCAACAGGCATGCACACATGGCCAGCTCAAGTCATTTTTCTGCCCCCATTCCGTATAAGAACTAAACAAACTACATGGGTAATTGAATGATACCAGGAATTAAATGGTGCCAGCCTTGGTGCTGGCATAATTTCTCTCCTTTTTTCCAGTGGGGGAGGAGGAATAATAATGAGAAAAGGATGGAAAAGCACACGATTACTTCTCCATCCTCACTTCCACCCTGACAGCAAGATCCTGACAGAATATTGTAGGAGGCTGTTTAACCACCAGTTCTGACCTCGCCCCAAAAGCTGTAATATATTGCATGGTTTCCATTTTTGTATGTGTGCCATACACTTAGGTTTCTCCCTCTGAAAATGCTGGTGAACATTTTCGGATATTAACCTGGAGAAAAAATCAGGAGATTATGTAGGCCACATCTGCATGTTTTGGACAGCATGGATATTCCACACTGTCCGTTCAGGGGATGTTCGGTGTTCTGAGTATTCAAAGCTAGCAACAAAGGCTTCTGATGAAGTCACGGAAGCATGATCCCTGCTTAGACAACATATCCCTGTTGACCCAACAGGGACAAGGAGAGCAGAATTGCACGTGCTCTCCTCCCCATGCATACTCAGCACAACTTGAGTTGTGTACATGTCTGTCTGTGTACAAGTTGTATGCATGTTGGCTCTGTTCAAAAGTGATGATAAATGCACTAAGGGGCAACCCCTATAAGCACAATTCAGTTCTGCCCCACTAAACAATGTTTGAACTGGGCTATGGATGTGTGAATAATGTAAACATGTTAAAGAAGGAGGACGCTTCAAGAGAAACTGGACTTCTAATATACACTATGGCCAGTGCTTTTTTTCTGGGGGAATGCAGGGCTACGCATATCCCTAAACATTTTGTGAATCTAAGTTTGGCCTCATTGAGAGGGGCAGTATTTCAATATGAGTAGGAAAATGAGAGTACCCCTAAACATTTTTTAAGAATAAAAGCACTGACTATGACCAATTATTACTGTAAAGCAAATCTTTGTCCATCTGACTATACATACAGTATATCTAGAAAGAGGTTGGGAAGCTCTCACTTTCCCCAGGTATGAAAACAGTCATCAGAACTGGCCCCTATGACAGATGTGCAGACTAACTATACTATTTCAAATAGACTGGGATATTTTTGTCTGAACAGAGCTGGAAACAATACGCCTCAGATCTACAAATTGTTCATAAACTCTCCAGTAAATCAGGTCCTCCCTTAAAGAGGGCACGTACTGCGGTGAGACCTGGAAACTGACACCCTGTGTTGTGGGTGAGTTTGACTGGTTAGCCACAACACCCGATTGGAAGGTCCCTCGATGCTGGGTTCAATCTGGCCAAAGGGGTACAGTCTAAGTGTATTAAGGGACCTACAGGTATATATGCCCATGCACGTGTCCCAGAGCTTCCTCTTTCGGTGCGTGCATCGGAACACCCGCCCACCTCTCCCTACTTTTAGGGCTGTTGCACTTGACCTTGCTATGCCGCCATGTGTCGTCTGTCATTGGGACAGGGGCATGGCAGGAATTTCCCCCACTTGGCTGACTGGCTGTTGCCATTTGGGTTTTGCCTGCCACGTAGCAAACCGTCACAACTTGTAAGGTTGCAGATAGGCTCTGGTTCAGGTGATAGGGATGGGAGAACGGTCTCACCATCCCTATGTGAAGGGTATTCCATTAAAGCAGGAGTGGCCAACAGGTCGATCGCGATCTACCTGTCGATTGCCAGGAAGTTTCTGGTTGATCATGGGTAAATTGTGAGTTCCTTAGTGATCGGCAGCCTGAAGGGGGAAAAAAGCTCTCCCCCTTATAAACGCTCAACAACTCTTGTCTTTCCCCCCCTCCCAATATCTCAATAACAATGGGCAATTGCAGGGAGAGCTCCTTCCCTCTTGCCGACACACAGCTGGCCAGTGTGTGTGTGTGTGTGTGTGTGTGTGTGTGTTGCGCGGGCTGTTTCCCCCTCCCTCATGCTGACAAAGAGCTGGCGTGCCTATCAGAGACCAGATCCTAGCCTGCACCCTGCTTGGTCAAATGGGGATGCAGGCTGAGACTTGGGCAGTGCCAGGGGGCAAATCCAAGGACTGACCATGGGCTTCCCTGTATCCGCCCCTTGCCCATTTAAGCAGCCCACACCTGGGACACTCCCTCTTCCTTCCCTTGCCGGATTCCAGTGTGGAGCTCTGTAGGTCTCCTGCATTGTGACTAGGAAGGTCTTAGACCTTGCCTGGGGTCTCATCCTTCCTCATCTGCCTGCTTTTTGTATCCACACTGCATTGTGCTGGCAAGAGAGGAACAGGCGCCTGTCCAAGTTTCAGCATTTGCTGGGATTCATTGTTGCAAGGGAGCTTGGGAAACTGAGTTCCCTTGCATGGTGAGTAGTTCCTTTGCAAGGGCTGAGGATCCTGGGAAACTGAGTTTTTTTTTAGCCATTTGGAGCTTTCTGTGTTTGTGTGGGGAAAAGTTTTTCTGTTGGCTAAAAAGCTGTTTTTTGAAGCTGTTTTTGTTTGCTGTTTACATAACGTGGTCTTCAGTAATCAAAGAATTCAGGAATTGGATACCAGCACTATTGGGGCCTTCATTGATTGTTGGTGCATTTTAAAACTAAAGCCACGTGGGGCCAGAGGGTGGGCACTGGTTGGGTTGCTATTTTCCTGTGCCTTCCAGGTGGGATGTTTCCAGTGCTACTGCTTAGAAAATTAATTAAAAGGAATAAAAAATTTTAAAAAAATGATCATTGTGCATTTTAAGTTATCAAATAGGGTAATTGAGTTTGTGTGCAGCTTTGGTTGTGCCATTGCAGGGGAATACAGCTTTTATTTTAAGTTCAGTTCTGAGGTTTGCTACTGCATTTGCTTTTAGCTTTTTGGCTTACTTTGGAGGTAGTGTGGTGTGAGTACAGTTGTTTGGGCGCCATATGTGAAATCGAAGGCCTAGCACGCATCAACTGGCTCCTCAGATCTGTGTAAACTAGTTAACTGAGCTGGTTTTCCTTGTCTGGGTGTTTTGTACCTCAAAGGTTGTCACACTTTACAAAGCAGACAGTCTTCTGTCTTGCTGAGTTAGTTTTTAAATCAATTATTTCAGAAGGTCTAGTCCCTATTGTAAAAAAATGAGTGCCCCAAAGAGTGCAGTCATTAGTAGTACAAATTACTCATTGTGCAAAACATCTCTTGAAAATGAGGTATTAACTCTGAAAAATGACATTTTTCTGAGGGCCCGTGCAGAAGAAGAATCATTTTGGAAGTTTGTGCCTAGACAGAAATTTCCAAATTTGAGAAGATGCAGCGAAATGTTACACTCATGTTTTGGTTCTACTTATCTGCGTGAATCTGCATTTTCATATTTAAAAATGACAAAGGAGTTTGTGCGGCGTACAGTTTTATGAGTGCTTTTATGCAACTCTCTCCCAAGAAATCTCTAAAAGTTTCTGTTGTCCCCCATAAGAAAAGTATTTGGGCAGTGCTCCCCCCAAAAAAGGTTACCAAATCTGGTCACCCCCCTTTCCTTCTCCCTAAAAAAAGCTCAACAACTAAAAAAGAACCAAACCCCTAAAAAGGGGGCATTTCTCATCCCAAAAAAAAGACAACAACTTTGAGCTGAACCCCAAAAACGGGGGTAAATCACTGCCAGATTTTAATTCTGAAAGTAGATCACAGTCTCTTGGGAGTTGGCCACCCCTGCGTTAAAGGAATCCAGGGACCCAATGGTTTGGTCAACCCCTGAGAGGGGGTTGTGCCCGTGCCTGAGTCCAGGGGGACATTTGGGTGGCGGAAATAGCCTGCTCCCGACATTCTGCTTATCCAGGTGTTCACCCTTGGCTGACCTATGCTGGAACCCTGGGTCAGCGCTACCTGCATGCAGGACCGGTGCTAGAGCTTCTTGCGCCCTAGGCGAGACCACCTTCTGGTGCCCCGCCCCCCCCCCCCCGCCAAAGCCTGCTTTAGCGGGAGGTGGGGGTGGTGGAGAGGCAAGCAGCAGTTTCTCCGCTGTAGCAGAGAAGCTGCTGCTTGCCCGCCCCGCCCCCCGCCAAAGCCTGCTTTAGCGGGAGCCGGGGGGGTGGTGGAGAGGCAAGCAGCAGTTTCTCCGCTGTAGCAGAGAAGCTGCTGCTTGCCCGTCCCGCCCCCCGCCAAAGCCTGCTTTAGCGGGAGCCGGGGGGTGGTGGAGAGGCAAGCAGCAGTTTCTCCGCTGTAGCAAAGAAGCTGCTGCTAGCCTGTCCCGCTCAAGCCTGGCCAGCGCCCCCTCCATTTTGGCGCCCTAGGCAATTGTTCGCCTTAATGGACGCGCAGGCCCTGCCTGCATGGCAGAGAGCTAGTCGAACCAGAGCATATGCAACCACTCACGTGCTGTAATCAATAAAGTTGTGGCCTAAATTCTGCCAAAAACCAAACCAAGTATTTGAGTCATGTGTGAATTCTTTAAGGGGAGGTTTCTGGGTCTGAACACGAAATTTCATCCCATGGATAGCAAGTACTTGTGCTTGCTTATGGAGAAACACAACCAAAATAAAGCAACATAGACTCTTTATGAGGTGCTGAGCCTTCCTCCCCATAAAGGTTATATACATTAAGTGCACAAATGTCCAACAACCGTAATAGTAGAAGGGAGGGAAATCAGTTTTGCTTTTCTACTTCTTTTTCACTTACTTGGTATTAACTTAATGGTATGTGACACTCCTATCAGTGCAGTGCAATAAAAATGAAATGGTGCCCAATGTGCATAGACACCATGAAAATCTCAATGACAACAGCAACAACAAAAATTATATGTCCTCTTTCCTTTCCTTTGCTCTTTGTATTTACTTGAGAATATGAGGGTTGGCTCTCAGCACACCACAATAAAAGTAAAACTGGTGGTCAAAGTGCCAAGAAAGAAAGGCAAATTAAACCACGCTGTTTTGCATCATGCAAGGAGATGCGATTCTGATCACAGAATATCACTTATGAGAAGTGAGAACAGCTAAAATCTTCACTGCTAGTTATTTTAAAACCACTATTCAAGCATTAAAAACCAGGTTTTAAAGGAGGGTTTTAATATACTACACTCTTATTGTGTTTATACATTTAACAAAATGAATGTTTTTACTTAAATGTTTATAGCGAAATTTCTCATAAAAATAAAATATACAATCATTTTATAGGATAATAGGCAAGCAGACATCTGCATGCAACATTTCCCTCATTAGATGTTATCATGTTAGCATATTTTTATGACGTTGCCGCAAAATACAATGTGCTGATTTGTAACCTCCTTAAAATATATGTTTTGAAATCTTTAAACTGTGTTTGGGGGGATTGTTTCATTGTTTTACAATGAGCAGTAAGAATCCTCAGGATTAATTATACCAAGACCATCATGTGAACGAAAAGTCCTATATGTGTTACACCAGCTCTTCTCAGATCCCAGCTGCAATTTCAAAAGTGCAATAAGAGCCACAAATATATTAAATATACATGTGTAGATGTGAGAACTATTGGTCCTATATAGGCTGACATAGATAGCAACAGCTGCAATCAGATACAGATTCAAGTATGCTTGCTCCCAATGGACAGAAGACCATTTAACTGGACTGTGGCCAGTGTATGCAAATAGCCCTCGTTTTTATTCAAGTTACTATACAAAGCATAGATGCCATCAGCTCTACAGTCTTTCGACATGGTGGGCAAGCACCATGAACTGACACCAGTAGCTTGTTTGAAACGGTGCAATGGGGTGAGATGCTAGACATCACTTGTAGTGCTGCTCATACCTAGTTTGTATTACTTCTGTGTGCCCCAACAATTCCTGTAAGCAGGGGGCAAAATGACCACAGAGGCGGATTTAGGGGAGCATGACCGGTTCGGCTGCACTGGGCATGGAGTCTTGAGGGTGTCACAAATGTGCTTTAGAATGAAGCGTGAGAGTTGGGGGGCACTAAATTTTGGCATTGCACAGGGCACTACTGAAATTTGAGGCCCCAAGGTCTGCCACTGATGACCAGGAGAGCAAGGAAGTTATTGGCAAATTTTAGGTTTAGCATCTACAGATTGCACATCACATGCTTCCAGTGTGCCAAATTGAAATGTCTCAGTTGTTTTCCTAACAGAACTATTGTTGCTGGTGATGCAAAAAAGGAAATCGGTTATCAATGACTCTTGAAAGGTGCCCCAAAACAGCAGCACAACACGTGCTACTGACATCAGGAAAATCTAGCTCTAGAGATTAGTTCTACCTGCTGGAAATTATTTAGCTAAAACTGATGCTTTCCTTTGAGTTTTCCATGCAAAGAGTGGTAAATGGGATCCGTTAACTCTTTCAGACATGTTCCTCATAATGAAGGTGACAGGAATGCAAAACTGACATTTGAATTTGAATTAAGGCCTTCTACAAATCCACGAATCTATGACTCTAGCACACACTTACCAGATTGTCTGAAATAGGGCTACAGTCCTATGTCATGCTGTGCTTTTTGGCATTCTGCTGCTAGATGCAACTCCAGGACCAGCACTAGCCCAGAAACAATGATTAATACTGCTATTGTTGCAAATTGTTCTGTAGTAGAATTCCCAACCAAACCCAGCAGTGTTGCACAACAATAATTAAGAGTACAATGCAGATGCAAGTGGAGACGTGTCAAGACTCACCAACAGCATTTCTATACAGCATTCTCACAGATATTTGGCTACAATAATGACACTAAGTCCAGTGCAATCTTGAATTTAATCCTTTCTTCCTAGCAAATACCATAGAGTGTATGGTACAATGGCCACACTGCCATATTTGCCAGGCACAAGAAACAGATTTGCACACATATATCCAAATCATACTACCATATAAACTTTCATGGCAGTATTCCTGCTGAATTTAGGAAACCTATTTCCAATAATTATGCATAGGACTGGGCTGCAAGTTATCAATATAAATTCTAAAACACACTGAACATTAAGGGAGTAATTAAAGCTCAGGTAATCATTAACAAAACTGGATTGGAATTAATATGAGCAAAAATTCAAGGAATTGTCCACGAGTGTAACCATCATTGTGCAATGCAAACATCTGTATTTGCTGTACTGACATACCATAAATCAAAGTGTTAGAAGAGTTACTGATCAGCATGAAAGAATTCCCATTAAAGCTACATATGTTGCTGGAATGCTGTCAAACCACTCTCAAAATGCATGGCAACATACCAGATTGTTAGGCCAGAGATGTCTTAAAAACCTGTCTCTGAACTGGACAATCTGCATGAAGTCCTGGTTCAGAAAGTACTTTTCTGCTTTATTGGCTATGATTCATAGTGGAATGAATCCCTCAAGCCACCATTTCTTTCATCTGGGTTTGGTCAAACTATTACACTTCTAAGCTCCAGGTGCCAAAATATGAATATATATCTGAGAAATTCCTTCTTTTTTCTCTGCAAAACTTTAAATCCAGCAACAAAGGAATTTAATGGGGAAGTTTCTTTCTGAAGAGAATTCCACCCCAGCTTTCTGCAGCTCTGCTGTTTGGATAAAAATGATTGGAAATCATCACTCCAGTCATTTAAATAATCTGTTAAAAAGCTATTAGGTTTCCCTAATGCCTAGTCATTTTTAAATGGCTCTCAATTTGATTCATGAACAATACACGGCCAGTACATGATTCATGTGACCAATCACTTAGCAAAAATGCAATTTTTATTAAGAGCCTCTTCAAGAAACTGATATCATATGGGGGTGAAATCCATTGCATCTTGTAGCATTTCGACACAATTTTTCAAATGGTTATGCCTCGAGGGTCAACTTTTCATGAACCAAAGTTGGCAGAAAAGTTAGAATTGGTAGAGAAAATCAAGGAGCCCAAAGGAGCAGGAAGATCTGGTGCAGATAATTGTTAAAATTGTGCTCTAGTTCAAGTGCAATTGAAGCTTTGTAAAGACATTGAACTATCAGTGCATCTCAAATTTTATTGTAATCAGAGCTCATTGCGCAGACATTAGAGGTGTGTACACATGTAAATGGCAGTGGCTACTTAGTTATGAATACTTGGAAACGTTCAATGAGACAAATGCATTCTAGCCCTGCTATTGAGACAGCATGTGTTCGCTTAATCAATATGATAAATAGGAGTTGGAAGATTGACCATGTACTCATATCAATGACATAAAAGTACATATTTGCAAATATGTGCAAAGGTGTGGAATTAGCTTGCATTGACCTTAGGGATTCAGGGAACACAAGACAACTGGGAGCTAAACTGGTTAAGAGAATGAGCTGTGGTGGCGCTGATTCAAATCTCATCTCTTCAATAAGCTTTCTGGCTGGTCACACGCAAGCAAGGGCATACCTAGGGCATACATTGATTGGGTTGGCCCCCTGCCAAGGGTACAGGCCTGTGGGGGCACAAAAATCACACCTCTCCACTTTGGCTCGGAGCGGCTAGGAACCCACCCGTCCATCAGCGCACTCCCTGAGCTGCTCCTCCGCTGTTCTGGGCAGCCAGGTGAAGGGACAGGGGAGGAAATACATCTCCTTTTCAAGGGAACAGTGGATGGGGAGTGCTGATACAGCTGCTTGCCAAGGACGCAAGGGAGCCTAGGTACACCTTTATTAAGACAATCCATATTTGTCAACATCTAACATAGGAATAAAAGGTACATGTATAAGTTGTTGGAAGGATAGCTAAATCAATGTTTGTGAAACTCTAAACACTTCAGGACAGTGCTATATGAAAACTTTATTATTAAAATGTTGGGCTGGGAACATCTGCACAAAGTTTTAGTGGACCAAAGTTTACCCAACAAGTGCTGCCTCTGTGTTCTGAGTGCTAGACTGGAAATTGATCTCAGGCACCTGGTGCTTAATTCAAAGTGGAGTTTACTCTTGCAGCACCCTGGAATAAGTGTCTGTGAGGGGTGGGAATGGTTCTTCTCTACATTTCACAAAACAATCATGGAGATTTGTTAGTCACTTTTCAAACTCACTAATGTGGTTAAAGAAACGTTCCCTGTTTAGGGAAGTTTTTCATATTTAATGCTGTATTGTTTTTAACACTCGATTGGGAGCCGCACAGAGTGGCTGGAGAAACTCAGCCAGATGGGTGGGGTATTATTATTATTATTAATAATAATAATAATAATAATAATAATTACATGTTTGGGATTAAAGGTATTCTTACAGCTAAGGCATAATAGATATTGGATCATGCAATTCAGCGTGTCAGATCTCATAGAAACATTTTAATTTATCTTAAAGCATTTAAGATTCTAAGTAAAGGTTTATGACACTTCATTATAAAATGTAAAAGTGATATGGAGAACAATGCACTAAAATCCTAAACATGTTAGGAATAAATCCTTCTAAGTTCCATGGGGCGTACTCCCTTCTGTTCACTTCCCTTACCTAGGAGTAAGCCCCATTGAACTCAATAAGGCTTACTTCTGAGTAGACATGTATAGAATTGTGGCTGTTAATGCAGTTATGGCAGCAGTCCTAAGTATATTTACCTGAAAAATGTCTCGTTGTGTTTAGATGGGTGCTATGTAAACATACTTAGGGTGGGAATGTGTGTTGTGCCGTCCCTCATACAGAACAGAAAGCAACACATAGCAATATTAAGTAGAAGTGATCTCTTGAAATTTCTTGCTTCAGTAGAATTCATTTTATGCACTTTAAGAGGCTACTAAGCAAAAGTTTAATCACATCATGTAAACTCATATTTTGAGGAAATCAGTAATTGCACATGACAGAAACTATTACATAAAAGTCAATTCTGTACCAAAATGCTTGGTCACTGGAAAAAAATGCAACATGCTTAGCAACCTGATCAATGGTTCATTTAGACTTTTTCCATTGTGAATACCCCAGTTACTGACTTAGTAAAGAATGATTCATAGTCCATAAATGTTAAGCACTCAAACATGCATACAAAAGAGTTGGATATTATCATAGACTCTTTCTTGGTAAATGATACTAGTGTTATTGTTCAGTTAATCGGTCCCATAATATGTTAAACAATGTACTAAGATACATACAATATCTTACAAGGTAATCCTCTTTGGAATCCACAGTTCAGCTAATAAGTATTCCTCTCTCTAATCTCTCTAATCCTTAGTTGATATAGGTCAGGAAAACATTAAAACTAAGCTTCATTTGATAAAACTAAGTGTGGATTTCTTGTTAATTCTTTCTGCATTTTTTGTTATTTTATTTTGAGAACAATGTCAAAGTTTGGGATTTTTAACTTCCGTTCATTTCAATGGGAAAGACTAAAGCTGTAATCCTATACCTACTTCCCTGCAACACCATCTTCAGTTACATATGCATAAACCCCCAGGTTTCAAAGGAACACAGCATCATTTTATAAGGATTTTCCATGTGCATAACAGCAATACTTGTTAATCTTCTGCATGCAATCTGGTTTGGGACAGGTTATTTGAAGGGCCACCTGCAACTACAGGAACCTGCCCAGGCCTTAGGCTCTGTTCACAGGCCTGCCAGCAAGATCAATTAGATAGATGGGCACAAGTCCTCTTTTTTTGGTGGTGGTGTCCCTCTGCTTGTGGAAGTCCCAAATTTGGGAGGAATTCAATGTAGAGCCTCACCAGTGCAAGCATTTCTGTTTGCCCATTAGAACAACCTTCCCTCGATCCAGGGATCTCTCTCTCTCTCTCTCTCTCTCATACGGGCAAGAGAAGTGCAGAGGGATGAGATGGGAAAAACCTCATTGCGCTAATGGAAGACATTGTGTGGGCTTCTGCTAGTGACACCAGTTACCTGAATCTGGCCCACAGTGCCCTCCAAATGTTTTGGAACAGGGATTTGTTTCACCCAGAACTCAATTCCAGAACCTGTCAGGTGGGCGCCATTACCATTATAAGAGAAAGAGGGAGGCATTCATGGTGACTTCAGATGGGCACCTCTTCTTCTAGAAAAATAGCACTGTTTTGGACTATAGCTCCCATCAGCTCCCGCTAGCATGGCCAAAGGTCACGAATGGTGGAAGCTGTAGTCACCAACATCTGAAGGGCAGCACATTGGCTAACCCTTCTGGAAAGTATTTCAGACAGCTGTTTTAGTTTTTTAGGGATATATACATAATGTTTTAAATCATGTAGGAGAGTCACCCTTGGAGAACATGACCCAAGAGGTGGCATATGTATCCTGGAAATAAATGAATAGAATGCAGTCGTTGTTGATATGTGTGCATCTTCCCAAAAGAAGGTACTGGGTGTGTTTCTCTACTTGATTGGGGTTCAATTTACTGCTTCGCTGCTTGGACAATTTCACATGCCTTAGGCTGTTTGAACTCATTTATATGAGCAGACATAGTCAGTATAAATATGAACCTGAACATCTTCTATCTCACAGTCATGCATTTCCATAGTAAAATAGAGCCTTATATTTGGAATAGTCTTTGTTTAAAGCCTTCTGACTTTATTTTATTCTTTCTCCCCTGCTCCAAAAAAAAGGAGGGGGGAGCCCAGTTATAATGGAAGCTTCAATTTATGCTTTATGAACAATGCCAGCATCATCATTTTAATGTTGTCCATATGGGCTTCTAATAATAGATAAGAGATTACACTTGTATTGTATATCTTAGAGACATTTAAAATCTTGATAGTGAAAGGCTGATTTCATTGGCCCCACAGTTAAAGGAAAGCAGACCCTAATTAAAAGAATTCTGTTCTGAATTAACTAGTTTGACATGTGCTAATTGACAGTTCCTGTGAAATGGTTCTAATTAAAGTCAATATGTCTTTTTCAATTAAAAGGAAATTAAGAATATACTAATATACATTAACAACTTAATCTGCCTTCAATATCCCATATATCAGCAGCCTTAATGTTATTGGAGAGCCATCTGACATATATCTTCCACTGTTTGGTTGCAAAGTCTTATTACTCCAAAAGAACACCAACCATATATGAATCCCCTTCTGCAAGGAGAAAGCTGGATTTTGCTCTCATTTCTGCAGACCCCAAGTGCAAGGATGATTGAAGGTAAACCCACGTTTCTTGACAGTTAAGGTAAGGAGGTACAGTATTCTTATTACACTGCAAACTTTGGTTACAAAAGTTATTCGTTAACCAACTAGGAAAACCTTCTGACATTGCTCCTACTACTAATCAGAAGGCTGGCCCATTTTCAAGATTTGACCCAAGTATAAAATAAATTCATATGAGACATGTGCCCAAGAAAACTGACTTTCCCCCATTATATTCTTTTTATAAGCTTGAAAGGAGATGCTCTCAAGGAATACTTTTTGATTTATATAAAAATGAAAAATATGATTGCCTAGTAAGTAAAGGGAGAATCCAACATTGAGCAAGTTGAGAACAGATTTTGAGGGCTGCAGAGTGAAGGAGAAGAAGGCAATATCCTGATGTCTATAGGTGGTAAAGTTTAGCCATTGAAACTAATGAACATGACTAAGTTAGGACTATTACTTTCAACCGGTGAGTAAAACTTTGTTGAATACCACCCTGTATGTCTGGATTCAGCCCAAAGTGCTGGAAGCTGCCCCTTTACTATATGTGAGGATAAGGAAGTGCTGTTTATAAACCACAATATTAAATCAAATATACATTACCAATACTTTAATGCTAACAGCTGTGCTGATTGATAATATTCCTTTGCCCTTCCTTCAATACCAGCACTGATACATTTAAGCAGCTGCAATATATGGTAACTATTAAAATTCAAATGATTTCCTTCCATAAAATATATGGACTAACTTTGGTTTCTGTCTGTTTCAATTGTTTACAATGAACATAATTAATTATGTTAATTTTTGAGTCACTCTTCCCTTGTAAACAGCATACAGTTTAATTGAACATGGAAAACGGCCTTGTATTGAGTCAAACTACTAATCTATCCAGCTCAGTATTATCTGCACTGACTGGCAGCAATGTCCCATGTCCCCCCCAATCTGCCACATACATAGCTGGCAATGCCAAGGATTGAACTTGAGGCATTCTGCATGGAAAACACATGTTCTGCCACTCTCTCCCTTTTTTTAAAATAACAACTTTGGTATAAGTTCTCATCCTAAAAGACATGAAGAGAATCTATGGCCACATTCGTACCATAAATTTGCACTGTGATACCACTTAAAACAGTCAAGGCTTTGCCCAAAGTATTCAGGAAGCTGTAGTTTGTTAAAGGTACTGTTGGAAGACCTCTATTCCCCTTACAGTTCCCAAAGTTCCTTGTGAATTTGTAAACAGTTCTGGGAAATGTAACTTTGGGAGGCTGGGGAGAGGTCTTCTAACATCAGGTGTACATGGCTTCAGGCATCAGTGGTATGAGTGCACTGGAGCCGGAGGAAATGTGCACACAGCCTGAAAAAATAGGCTATAGGGGGTCCTTTGTCAGAGTGAGACATCCTGGGCAAGGTGGCCAGGAGACTGCCTGTGCCACCACTACTTTGCCACAGTGACTAGAATTTTTGGTCCTCCCCCATCCCACTCTAAGAATGAGGCAGGGTGGAGGAGGAGAGCCCTGCAGTAGCATCATATGGGCAGCAACAGGAGCTTGAGGAGTGGTCCAGCAGAGAGACCACAAATTTACTACTCCGTCTGCCCATTGCTTGAGACCATTTTTTTCATTTTGCCCTGTGACTGGACTGGCCCTGGAGCAGAGTGGGAGGAAGCACATGGCTGAGGCTTGCTCATGTAGCACTAAGCCATGGTTCAGCATTACATCTGAATTGGACCAATGCATCAAGATGGTGTCCCATGCTTATAGCTCAGTCCTTTGGGTGTATACGGGGGAGAGCTTCCAGGCTATTACTGATAACCCCTCTTTATTTCCAGCAGATCCAACGTTTTCCCAAAGAATAACTTCTGCACTACATTCTTACTCACAATTTGCAGGAAGCAAACTCCAGAACAGAAGCAAGTAGGAACAGGGGCGAAATCATTCGTGTATCCCCTGCTTATATAAACCACCTCCTCCAAATGAAGTTGTTGATTCAAGCTAACAAATCTGGATTACAGCCTCAGGACCATGTAAACAAACAACTTGAAGATTATAGCAAGCATATCTATGAAGGTAAATGCATAAATCTAAAGGCGTCATATATAGGCCTGGTTCGAACAATCCTGTCTTAATAAGAACAAACCTAGGGCTGCCATATTACTGGAATGTCAAAGGCAGAATTGGTGTCCTGGGGGAAGTTCTGAAAGGTGACGCTTTGTCTCAACAACTTTTGGTTTTTCCTTTAAAAAGCTCAACAATTTCGGGGTGTCCTGGTTTTTACTTTTTGAAATATGGCAACTCTAACAAACCAAAGCCTTGGTTCAAATAAAATGGGAAATTTCAAATAAAATGGGAAAAATTAAAGACTTCCGGTTTAATTGTTTCACACTGTGGGGAGAGGCAAGAGGGGCCTTTGCACAGGCAAAGGATTTGTACATATTTCAGCTTATTAAAATGAGATATATTCCAAAAGCAGCTATAGGATCCAAACCAGGATGATTAAAGTTCAATAACATGTGCATTGTTAATATCAGCATTACCAACTGATTTATTTGTTTGTTTTGCCTTTTGAAATAAGCTTCATTTGACATGGATTTTTTCCCTAACTATACTACAGTAAATATTTGTTTTTATTAGGTCACTAGATTACCATGATTTTTATGGTGAGAATAGGGCAAGTGAGAACTGCAACAAAATATTGCAGTGGGTCCTCATTCCTAAAAGCATCTGAAATGTCCGGGGAAACCCGGGTACTTGGTAGCCCATATTGGAAGTGTTGTTTTTTGTGATTTTCATTTAAAAATAGGTTTAAAACTTCATTTTCTTTGCATATTTTGCACAAAAAAAAGTCGTCACACACATACACCCCCAAAAAATTAAAAATAAAAGTTCAACAAATTCTGCCGAAAAAAGCTCAACAACTTGTCTGGCTTTTCATTTTTTGAAATATGGGAATCCTACCTCCAAGCAAAACTTGTTTTCCCACCACCACCTCACAATTCTATTTTTAATCTTCCAACCATTGCTCTACATTGTGTAGCTACTGAGCTTGTCCAATACTCATTGGACTGTTGTTGTTGCTGCTGCTGTTGTTATTTATTGAATGTATATACTGCCCTATACCTGGGGGATGGCCCCCTCAGATTTGTTTAGCAGTGACTTATGCTTTTATTATTATTTCCCAGTTCATTAGACTTCAATTCCCATCATCCTTGACAAATTGGACCACGCTGGCTGAGGCTGATGGGAGACGTAGTCCAGCATTACCTGGGGTCCCAAGGTTGGGAAAGACTGCCTTAAAGGAACAATGTGCACATTGTCAATAATTCATCAGCACCGTTTTGCTCCTCTTTCTATGGCTACTGATTATCATAACTCTTCTACAAGATTAAAGTGGGAGAGGGCAGACAAGAAAACAGACATTCTGTCCTGCCTTTCCATTATGTAATGCTCAAGGTGGCTTACAGAAAACTTATATTTTTTTAAATGCTGTAAAAATCAAATCAAATAAGCACTTTTGAAAGAAGGTACAATTGCCATGTTTTTTAGGCTGCCTCCCAGTCCCAAAACCCCTCATCTAAACCTCTGGAGAACAGGTCCCTGGAGAGACAGCACACCCTTAGACTAGGAAGTACATGTATGTATGCCACTTTCCTCTTTCTGACTAGACAATACATTACTGCTGCTATATAAACAGAGGAAGTGTGATGATTTATTATTATGACCCAGTTCTTAGGTTTCTCTGATTTTCATGGCTTTAAATCAGAAAGAGTTTTAAACTGGAACTATTTTTAACTGCCTTTGTAAGTGAAATTGTTTTTAAAGGTTTGTATTATTTTATATATGGAATTGTTTTTAATTGTTTTTAGACTTATTTTGTGGCTATAACTCTTATTTTATTTTATTTTATAATTGCAATATGTTAGCGTTGCAACTCACACTAGGACCCTGTTGTGCAGGAAGGTAAGAAGCAGAAATAAATAAATACATAAAAATCCAATTTCATGATGACACACTGGTTTTATTACATACACCACTCTGATTGGTTTTTCTTGATTTGTGGTGTATAAAATAAATAAGCAAACAAAACAGGCATGCAGGTTGAGCTCATGGTCACCTTAGGCAGTACACCTTTCTTTAAATTAAAGTCATTTTGGCTAAACATCTTGAAATTCTGTATACAGATTGATGGTGCAAGGCTATTCGTGAAGGGTCTGGTGCTTTAAAGCTATTTGAAATAAAGGCTTTCTGACTTTCTGGTGATCTCAAAATGGTGCAAAGGTTGGGATTCCCCCTTAGGCTTGCATACACATGTGCAAGGCTTGGTTCTCCAGTTCTTGGCTTGTTCTGGTTTTAATCTCACTGTTGGCAGATGGCAGATGGGAATGTTTTGTGGCTTGTAGGCTTTTGACGTTGCTGATCCAACCATGATCATTCACAAAGATGCTCTAGAGAAGAGCCATCTCAGTCCTTACACAATTTCCAGATTCCAGCTATCTTTGCCTTTATACAAATAATTAACCCGGCATTCTTTCTGTTTATATCCCAACTAGCAAAAGCAGAATTGTTTGTGTGAGGAAGAAACTGCTGTGTTGGCAAGGCGAGGCAAGCACATCCTAAAAAGTGCTCCAGTCCAAGGAAGATTTTTCTTGGCAGTGGGTCTGTTCAAGTAATCAGCATGTGGGACATGGTATGCCATGGCCCAGGCAAGACCCCCTGTTACTAAAGCCTGTTTCTGCTCAAGTATCTGTCCCCCATCTCTCCTCCTCCCTCCCCCCACGCCAGTCACATTTGCCTGCCCTTGAGTTCTGTGAAATAACTATACATCCTCTCTTAATATATACATTCTGGAAACTGTTTTCACTGCTAAAACAGAACAGATAAACATATTTTCAATATTTATTTGTTCAGCAGATAGAAAACAAAGTAATATGGGGTGGTTTTAATATATTATTGGCTTTGCTATCCCAAGATCTTGGCCTCGGGCAGCCTTTCTTTACACACCAGGCACTGTTTGGTTTTTTAATTGAATATTTCATACCTTAGGTCAGCTGATTCTGGCCCCTGTTTGTTTTCCACATTCCAATGTGCGTTGCAGCATCAATTTTTAATTATTGTGGTTGTTATGATGAACATGAAACACCATTCAAGTTGCTCTCTTCGTTGCCTGGGAAAAGAAAGGAAAACTCATTTTAGTATCAATGGCTGTATCAGACTGACTGCTTTTAGCATGTGTTCTTACCAGCTTTATTTTTTTTTAAAAAAAAAAAGTTCCAAGCTCCTGTTTCTTAATTTTCTAGACCCTTCTGAAGTTTTTTCAAACTATGTGTAAATAATAAGACCCAGGCTGCTTCCAGACTGTTGTTATTTTGCAGATGGGATTCAGCTGCAAACCAGCCAATGGAAATGGATTTGGAACTCTTGCACAGCTCACCAATGGATTTTTTGCAGTAAAGAAAGTGATGGGCAAAAGGCACCAACCAGAAAGTGTGGGGTAGTAACAGCTGCATAAGGTGGCATTGTATAACCTCCTGGCAAACAAATCAGAATAAATGCTCAATAAACAAGTGCTGTTGTATAATGCCCCGCATAATTAGTGTATACAAATTGGGATATATCACAGATCAATTACCACAGATAAGGCTTTATCACCTCAAACACAATACTTCTTAATGGAGCTACAAGCTTCTGTAGGCTGAGATATCAGCTGAGACATTGCACAAGGATGTGTGAATATCAGCTCTACATTTTTGGCCTTTCGTGATGTGGAGGTGGAGGCTCTAGCTGTCAATGAAAGAAAGAGCTTCAGTGTGACATCATCGTGCAACTTGGTCATTCACTGGTCATACAGGTACAGGTAGGTAGCCGTGTTGGTCTGCCATAGTTGAAACAAAATAGAAAATTCTTTCCAGTAGCACCTTAGAGACCAACTGAGTTTGTTCTTGGTATGAGCTTTCGTGTGCATGCACACTTCTTCAGGGTGCATGCACACAGGGCAACTCTTAGCAAAAGGCAAAAAAATATGGTGAAGCATCATCTCGCTTTGATGGAGTTGGTATAATGCAGGCTTCCTCAACCTCGGCCCTCCAGCAGTTTTTGGCCTACAACTTCCATGATCCCTAGCTAGCAGGACCAGTTGTCAGGGATGATGGGAATTGTAGTCTCAAAACATCTGGAGGGCCAAGGTTGAGGAAGCCTAGTATAATGGTATAAGTAGTTGCTCACAAGTAGAAGCAAAGGCTTCACAGGTTGAGTTTTGATGTCTAATGCAGTGTAATTTTACTGAGAAGCATCTGATAGGCAGAAAATAGATACCATTTATGCAGGATTTTCTCATACCTTCTAAAATGTTTTTGAGCCTAATGACTGTATAGAAAGACATATAGATGCATCATACTGCACATATGCTTTTCCAGCCAGGCATGTGAGAGAATTTGCAATAAATGAGGCTGATTTTCAGAGAATAAATCTCTAAAGGGGGGGGGGGAATACATTGTACATTGTGCTTTCTGAAATGTAGGAGCCTGCCCTTGATATATGGCAATAATTGAATAAGTGGACTTTTAAAAATTCATATAGGCTTTTATATTTTTCTTCCACGTAAATATATTCCGTAGAATAGTTACAATTCACTGGGTTGAAAAAGTCTTTTCTTTGATGAGGAGTGTCGCCGTGCAACTCCGAATGAGTGTGTTTTGAAGGTTTAATGGTGTAAAATGACACGAATGTTTCAAGACCGGCTATGCTTTAGTACACAAGAGTGTGCTGTGAGGATAACAGGGACACTGAAGCCACAAATTGCTGGGAATGAAGCATCATTCTGTTTAAGTCTGTGTGTGACAGGGGATCCTCTCAGCACTTTCATCAATGCAAATGCAATTAAAACATTGCCTGCCCAGAATAAAGGGGAAGGTGTTCTTTATTTTCAGCTAGCTGACAACCTTTTACTTAGCAAGTGTGCAGGTTTGGAAGGAAGTTGGGGATAAAACGTTCCTCCAAAGGGGGAAAACCTTTGCTCTTTCCATGGTCTTTGCCACATGTGTCTTCAGGCTCTACAAGGATCTCCAATTACTGTGGAATTTTAAAAGTTTGTTCATTATTTACTTACTTACTTACTTACTTACTTACTTATTTGCTGTACTTATCACCCTGCTCTTCCCCCTAATGGAGCTCAGGGAGTCTAAAAACAATGTTGAAAACAAAATAAATGTATTTAAAACAGTAATTAGTCAACAATGAATCAACAACAACAATACAGTTGACCGTAGGCCATTTCTTTTGCAAGATGCAGCAAACCACCAAAAGCCTAGTGAAATAAAAACATTTTTAGGTTGCCGTCTAAATGTCAGTGTTGTGGATGGCAATCAAATCTCAGTCCAGAAGGAATTCATAGACTGGCAAACAGGTGTACTACAAAGAAAATGTACATTATGCAAAAGATGTACTTACACTTTTGAAGATTTGTGTTTTGCCGGAGCTGGCTCTGCCATGAAGCAGAGGAGGCAATACGCTTCAGGTGATCCTGCCCAGGGTGGAGCTGAGGAAAGAATAGAGGAAAGCAGAGAATTGTGTCTGAATGGTGCAAGTCCTTTGAAAAGTGGTGGTCCTCAACAGCGAGGGAGAACAATTTGGGTCTGATTTTAGGCACCAAAATATCTTGGACAAGTAATCTGTATTGCATTCGTATTAGGGATATAGAGAAATTTTGTTCGATTCACATTTTAAGGCAAACCTGCCGAATTTGGCCTTCTGCAAATACATGAACTGAATTTCAATTTTGCTATTCATTTCTCCTACCCAAAGGATGTGTTTTTAAAAGTGCAAATATTTGGGGAAGATGTGCACACACACAAAAATATACAGTTTAGTAAGAATAACATACAAAGATTCATTATATTGGTTTTTAAAAATGCTTGCAAAAATGTGTCTATTAGGCAAAATTGGGGTAAAGTCCCACCTGTAAATTAGGAGAAATGTGCATCAAAATGCTGGTGGATTTTCAACAGGACTTTTTATTATATGTATAAAAAAATCACCAGATGTTGAGAAACTGAAAAGACTAGAAGTGTCATCTTAAGAGAGTGACTAGGCAATGAAACTGGAAGTTACTAGTTGCTGGAAGCAGAATTTCAAAGAACCAGACCAATTTTTGTTCCAAACCTCTTATGAACTGAACTTAAGGTTGCACCTTATTGTGCAACAAAATTAGGCAATCTGTTGCCCTCAAAAATCCGCTAGCACAATTGTTACCTGGTCCTCTGTTCAGCAACATTAAAACTCACCCACCCACTACTGTAAGAACCTTTGTGCTAGTGAGCAGAGAATGCTGGACACCACCTTGTGCCATTTTTTGTATATTACCATTACCAGCTTAACGGTCCACAAACAGTAACCATCATTAACGTCTTTCAAACCTGTTATGGACACTCTTGGAGTCACATTCCCCTGCTTTAATCCACATAGTGTCACAGCCAGAAAATGACAGCTGACACACTTCTCCGTGTCACAAGGGTCATATACAATTAAGAACTGAATAGCTAATAAAGCTCCTTTTCTCTTCTCTTGAGTTCATGTGTCACTGTCGAATATTCAGCTTGTATTTACAATGCCATATTGCTATTTAAGGATGTTTTCACACATGAGGCTTAAATTGATTTTTGTTTCAATTGATCTGTAATGCAAATGTAAAGCTTACAGTGACCAGAATGTACATTTGATTTTAAAATGGCTATTTTCTGCTTTCTTTCACACATTAACAACATTCACACATAGTACAAATAAGCAATGTGAAAGGGACTCAAAAGTGCTCTTTATGACATGTGTGAAAATGCCCTAGTAATCTACAATGTTTTTCCAACATGAGCAGAAATCCATAATATGTGCATTTGATATAAGAGGTGTGTGATGCTGTCAAAACCTAAGGGTAGCTCACACAATTTCCAATGTAACAATAATGTTCATAGAATCATAGACTTGCAGAGCTGGAAGTAACCCCAAGGGCCATCTAGTCCAACCCCCTGCAAAGCAGGAATCTCAGCTAAAGCATCCATGACAGATGGCCATCCAACCTCTGCTTAAAAACCTCCAAGGAAGGAGAGAGCCCACCACCTCCCATGGGGGACCGTTCCACTGTCGAACAACTGTTATTGTTAGAAAGTTCTTCCTGGTGTTTAGTCGGAATCTCCTTTCTTGTAACTAGAATTCATTGGTTTGGGTCCTAGCCTCTGGAACAGGTGAAAACAAGTTTGTTCCATCCTCCATGTGACAGCCCTTTAGATATTTGAAGACGGCTATCATGTCACCTCTCTGTCTCCTCTTTGAAGGTGGCTAAGATCTGTGCACTTGCTTGACATCGTCACTACATACACAATACTGTATAACATATTTATTGCAGTATGCACATTCCGATGCATGCATTTCCCCTTCCCAAAGCCCACCCATTCACTTTTTAGATGGACGGATTACAAAATTTGGATGCATGCATGTACATACCAATGTAAGCACATGTTACTTTCATATTACATCACTCATCTATGTGGTAGGCACATACATAGGCCGCCACACCACTATAGGTGCTTTTTTTTCTAAACTGGAGACCACAATAGTAGCCAAGGTTGAAAAATTAAGAGAATGCCTTACCCAAACTATTCAACACGACATTATCACTGGATTTATACTGTGGCATCTTATCAAATATTATTGTTCGAATTACGATATATACAGTCAGGTGTAGTCCATTTCTTTGTCCACGTGACCTTGCTTTCTGCAACTGTTGACTTTACTCATTGTCTTTGATTTTCTCAGACCTGTGATGTAAAATCATGGTCATGGATCTAAAGTGGAATAAGTAATTGCTTGATAGCTTCTTGCTAACTCTGGAAAGGGCTGTGCAGCTGCTGATGTATGTTTTTGCTGGCATTGCAGAGTGGAGCCCTGGGAATAAGGAATCTGACTTCAGAGAAACAAGAGCTAGCTTCAAAGAAGGGAACAAGTCTCCCCAGCTGATAGAACTTTTACTGAAAGAAAAACAACAATGAACTAAGAAACACGCCAGTAATATCTCTTGTTACTCCTCTGCAATCCTTTTCCAAACTTTATTTTCATTTATCTGATTACACACTTCCTTCTCCACAATCTCCATTGTGATGGTTCTACCTTTTCTGTTAGTTTAGGTGCTTGATGGTAGATTACAGTGAGACCACATTACTTCAAAGCACACTTTTTAGTTATTAAAGCAAAAATATGACTCCCATTATTATGATATGCCCTTAGAGGCTTCTACAGATTTGGAGGTACTAAATCCAAGGAAATGATTTGATGTCTATTAGTTGTATGGGGTTTTTTTACAGATTAAGAAGCTATTGTGTCCTTCTAAATAGCTCACCTAGAGTTTTCACTTGTAACCTAACATATTTTATCACAACAAATCTAGCCTTGGTCATACTTTTCTTATGGTGAATTGGTAGGTGCACTGGCAGAGGAAGAGGAGTGCGGGGGAGCGCACCGCCCCCGGCAGCGTGATCCCGGTGTGGTGCCATCTCAGCTGCCCCACCCGCATTTTTATGACTATAAATTAGCAAATCCATTATTGTCATGTTAGTTTACACCTATTAACAATGCTAAATGGTTTATTTAATACCCATTAAGCTTTTACTTGCAACATTTTCACTTGGGTCAGCCTTCACAGAAACTGTTTTGTGTTTTTTTAAGGAAAATTTGAACATTCTCCTGGCTGCAGGCAGTCCAGACTAACATGAGTATAACATTAATACACTATTCAAAAAAATTCAATTTGGCAAAATAATACTTGGTGCACCACTATGTTAAAGACACACCTATGCACACTTACCTGGGAGAAAGTCCCATTGACCTCAGTGGTAATTACTTCCAAATAAACATGTATTTGTAATTGCTCTTTTTTAAAGTACCATTTGCAAAATAGAGACCAATGGCAAGAAAAGCCATGCCTACTTCTACATTGTCTCATGCTTGCCTTATGGGAAAACAAATAAGATGAATGGATGTCCATGCATGCAACAGGTTTTTTGTATACCCAGTGTAGCAGAACCATATGTAGAAACACTGGGGGTTGCTTGATAGAAGACAGCTATTACTTAAAAGAATAGTTCTGTTTATTCAGTTGTAGTTGGTGGGAGGAAGAATAGTACAAATAATATTTTTCCCCTGAGTAAGTTGTAAAAAGTGTGACTTACACAACAGCATCAGAAGAGCTTCCCATTGTTCAATGAATCACAGTGAGAGAATAAATTCATAGTTTTACCTGTATTTACATTAGGCAATGGTTCCACGAAAACAAAGAAAAGGATGCAAGTGACCTTCCTGCTAGCCATTTGCCTGGGCTCCCTGCAGATAGTCAGTGCGAGCAGGAAATTGGCAAAGCACAGTCTGAAAATCAAAATGTAGCTCTATCAGTAAAGAACAGTAAAAGGCTAAGCTCCTTCTTACCTTTCAAATGATCTGCCTCTACATCACAGTGTAACATTTTTATTTATGTCTTTTTTTCAAGAATATTTCAGCCTCATGTATTTATCCCCACAACTACTTTGAGAGGTATGATGGACCTGTCAAGGTTCACAAGTGCTGGAAAATCTCAACCTCTGTCTCCCATGTTCCAACTGTCTTCTCCATTCACAACATACTTGGATACTTTTCACGTGATTATTTAATACAGGGCACACAGAAATCCAAGACACGTTACCCCAGAAGAGAAAGGGATGAAGGAGCCTGGTTGGCATGGCCCCAGGAAACAGAGGGAGAGGACAAAAGGTCAAAGGAAGTAGGGGGGGCGATAGAAGGGTGGAGCCCTTGACTCTGAGATATAAGAAGAAAGAGTTAGGCTCAATACAGGGGGAGGGAAGAAGGAAAGAGGAGAGATGGATGGTGTCAGATAACTGAGAGGAGAAGAGTGAGCAAAATCCAGCAGAGGGCCAAGGAAAGACTGGTTCTCATGGCATCAGTCTGCCAAGAGGTGCAACCTTCTGGATGCATGGGTGGGTAAATAAAGCAGGTGCCCATAGAAAGAAGAATGCAGCGGCACCAAAGGAAGAGGGAAGCCAAGGAGCTCTGACATTGAGCTGGGCACACTGTGAAAGGCCACCACAATTTGCAACCCTAAACTAAGACCTTAGGGCTTTGTATCCAACTCTGGAGTGATGCTAAGCACCAGAAGGTGGGTGAATAAACCTCTTTTATTGGTATGGTGTGAGGCAAGTGTGGTGCTACTTCATTCTCCTTTGATCAAACACAGAAAAGCTGTAGAGCCTCGACCATCAGGCCCCAACACATGAGGGAACACGAAAATTAATTTAGTGGAAGAATGAATTTTGTACCACACACTAAGATTACATTTCCTTTATGTTCAGTGTCCCTTGCCAGAGAAAGAAATGTAAAGAAACAGCCATTGGCAGGAGTCAAACTTGGGTGTTTTATTTGTTTGAAATATTTCTTAGCTGTGCTTCATCAGATTCCAGAGTACAAGAGCATGAATAAAACCTGCAAGGACCTAAAAACAAAAGGCAGCCAGATGGAGCTCCCATTCCCAGAAAATGTTTCTGCATGATTTTCAGGCAGCCTTCCTTTCCCTCCCACCCCCATGCTACAGCCCTCCTCATTCAGAAGTTCCCCCCCCATCCTTAGGAGAAGGGGGAGAAGAGGTGGGTAATGTCCCTTTCCATCTACTAGCTTTCTCCAGCATATCTGTAGATCAAATACCCTTTCCCCCATGCACCCTACTTCCCAGAACGGTAAGTAACCAGATATAAAGTAGGACCAAACTTTTCTGCCTTTTCTCATTGCACAGAAAAAGGAATTTCAGCGGGTGTCGCTGGACTGTACCACTTCAGACTACAGGTGACATGTTTACTCATGTAACAAGCTCTTTGCAATCAGACTTCAGGGACTTTTCTTCTACCCGCAAATATTTTAAAATGGAATTCTTCCATCTGCAATCAAAAGTGGTACAATCCATTCTGCTGTGTGTACCGACCATGCCATAGGTCAAAAGCAAGCGGCTTAGTAGGCAATATATTTTGTTAATGGCCTTGCTCTTATAATGTGCATCTAGCTCAAGTATTTGCAATTGTTACCAGGTAGTTTTCAGTTTTCTAAAATCCTTTTTGTTATCTGAGTATCATTTTATATAGCTTGCTATTTGCTGGTGTCATCTACAATAAATAAATTGGCTTAATAAATGCTCAAGTTTAGCCTCCATCCCTAAGAGGCAAAACATAATGCATGCATTATTTCTTTGAAATAGCAATTTGTAAGTTTTGCCAAGAAGTTATATATTTGATATAGAGGAGTTTGCAAGGCAGCAGAGGAATAAAGACCATTTTTGTAATGCAATCCTGTCTCAGTCAAGCTCTTGCAGCTAACAAATCCCCTGGCAGGAAACCTCTCAGTGGACTGTTTCCAAGTCCTCAGCCTGAACAGCAGTTACAGGCTCTTCAGAAGAGCAAGCCCAAGATGGTTCCGCACCTTTGACTTCTGACACTTCATCCTCCTGTTACCTCATGCTTAGTGAACCTCTGAAGGAATACTTGGCTGCCCTGTTTATAAACAGCCTTTGCCTTCTTCAGAAACAGCCTGGAAGGACGTATCTAGGTCACCAGCTACAAAACAGTCCCCTAATTAAGTCAAAGAGCCACATGTCACTGCTTGAACTAGTAGCTGGGTGGCAAAGATATACCCTGCATGGAGCTGGCGCCCCACCCAAGGGCAGAGTGAGGTGGCTGACAGAGGCAGCCAGTACAGGAGGGCAGAAAGCCATAGACAGGTGCTGTGGGACAGAGCTGTGTGTATACTGCTATGCAGCATATCCTGTGGCCCTTAGCTAGCATAGCCTGCTATACTCAAAGGCAGCAAAGGACATTGAACTAAGATTCAATTGCCAGACCAGCTTCTGTATCTAAAAAGGGCAGACATCAAAGGTGCCGACTTGAATAAAATAGATGGGGCAGGTAAACCCTGCCCCACAATAGGCTGTGCACACACACCATTTGAATGGCAGTGCTCATAAACAGGGGGGCGTCAGATTCCTCAAATATTTTATTGAGGAGGGGTGGAGGGACCTTGGCCCCTAGGAGTCCACCCTGTCCTTCACTTCGGACAGCAAAATGTCTTGTTTCAATCATCCTATTAGCGAGCCCACTAGTAAAAGATAACTCGGCTCGCCGTGTCTCCCGCCAGAAGTTCAAACAGCAAAATGTCTTTCAGTGGCCCAACCCCTTCCCATACACTGTGACATGCCCTGAAAGTGAAAACACCACACCTGCCACACTTAAGCTTGCAGGGGAGGGGGACCAACTCCTGGTTCCATTGGAAGACTTTTTTCAAACTTAATTGCTGTGGAGGGCTTGGTAATCATCTTGGAGAGAGCAATGAGAAGGGAGGGAAAGTTAGTTAGCCCAGCCCTCCCTAGTTGCAACCTCCTGGAAGATCAGTCTCACACACCTGGCAGTTAAGCTTGGAGGAGAATGTAGCCCTAATAGTGATGTGCATGCATGTAGACATGTGAGAATGTTGTGTGGTGCATGCTGTGTGTGTCTGTTGTGGCTAGGGATGGGGGAATATGTCTCTTTCAATTTCTCTAAAGTTTTTGATATTTCCAGTCTTAGAGTTAGTCCTCCACATTTCTACATTCTATGTGCAGCCTGTGCCTTCCATTATCACTGGCTACTAATAATGATGACTACTATATGCTACTTCAGGATCTGGTTGGCCACTGTGGCCTGAAGAAGCCATTCTTTTACCTAAGAGTTATGAGGTAATACTTTAACAGTACGCTCCCATGCATGTTTACTCCAGCAGAAGTAAGTTCCATTATATTCAATGGGCTTACTTCTAGGTAAGTTGATATAGAACTGCAGCCTGGAGGTCCTACATGAAAACCACAAATGTCAGGAAACATGAATCCAGCCCCATCATGTAAAGAGAAATGGGTTTCTGTTCACCCTTGTTTCATACATGGCAGTAGTTTTACTTTCTTATTTTTCCGTGGTGAATGATTTTACCCACACCTTTATAAACATTCTTTGCCTTATTAATCCTGCTCTCAAGAATAAAACAAATTAATTGAAACAAGCATTGTGTTTTAGTTCATTTTATTCAATAGTCAAAAGGTGTGGTTGCCAACAGGAAATTTCATCATGTTTCTGTCATGTAGGTTTTGGTTTGGGAGCAGGAAATAGAAATAAATTCACAATTAGCAACAATAAGTTGATGCAGCTGGTAGTTTGATCAGATTGGACCCCTCAGTTCAGCTTCAGGTCAACACTGAACTCCTACAATCTCTTTTAAAATTCATTGATATATTCTAGTGAGCTATTTCCAGTACTGCCCTACATTCTTGACACATCTCTGACTTCACTAGGGTTGTATAAGGTGAAAATCAATGAATAACTTGAATGCAGAATTCCATGCCTTCAGATTGTGCTTATTTAATAGCTATTTCACAGGCACAATTTTCTCACTCTGTCCACAATACAAGGTTGTGTACACAGTAGTGAACAGTGTGCATAGGGATGGGTTTTTCTGAAGATCTTGATGACAAGCTTATTCACATGGATTTTTTCTAATTCCTGTCTTGCTCTGTAATCTCAGTGAAAAGAGAGAGTTTGTCCCTCTTGCCCCAGTTCTGTTTGAAATACAAACAATATTTGCCTATTATATGCATTAGTGCATATACAAGCCAAGTTTCCAAAGTAACTAACAAATACAATTGTATAGAAATGCATATACTTATACAATTACACTACATAAATATAATACTGCATAGGACTTGGCTCTTTAATTATTATTATTATTATTATTATTTATTTATTTATTTATTTATACCCTGACCATGTGGCTGGGTTTCTCCAGCCACTCTGGGCAGCTCCCAACAGAATAAAAAAGCGATAAAACATCAAACATTAAAAAGTTCCCTTCTAAAAGTCAGATACTGTAGTTGTTTATTTCCTTGACATCTGATGGGAGGGCATTCCACAGGGTGGGTGCCACTACTGAGAAGGCCCTCTGCCTGCATAATATATGTAATTTTTGCATATAAATTTGCATGTAATTAGTCGGGTTTGTTTTTTAAAAAAAAACCTAATAATACACAAGTGGCTCAGAGATAAGTGGGGACTCAATAGGAGGTAGTACAATGCTTAACTGGGTCAGAACCACTGCATTCCATATATAATTCTAAGGTGCTTGTGTACAAATATTGGGACCAGGATACGTGGAAGATCACTTCACTCTTTATATACCCAACAGATCGCTGGGCTCTACAGGAAAGGGCCTCCTGCAGATATCATCTCATCCTGAAGTTAGCATGGCAGCATCTGCTCTTTGGAACTCCCTCCCATTATATATCAGACACATGCCATCTTTATTGTCTTTTCCACACCTTTCTCTTCCAACAAGCCTTTTAAGTGGTGATTAAGTGGTGGTTTATGTTCCAATGCTTATGTGCATTGTTGTTGTTAACTGTTTTGGGATGTTTCTCAAGAAGCAGTTCATGAATTAAACAAATAAATAAAAGCATGCAAAACCAATTCCTCCTACATCCTTCAGCATGTATGACTCTGCCTTATCAGCTAGCCAGTGCTGTCAGCCTTGACAATGCCTCTCACCTGCTTAAAGGAATCGAACGTGGTTAGCTGGATTCAGTTGGCCCACCTCAAACTACCCAATCAATGCCATACATATAGCCCCCCCCCAAGCCACAACCACCTCCTATGCCACAAATTGCTCTCAAGGAAAACTGGAGCTCCACAGCATTCTCCTCTTCTTCAGTTTCCATCAACCGGCATTCAGAAGAATACTCTGCCTCTGGAGGTAGAACGCAACCATCAGGGTCCATAGCCACTTATTGCCTTCTCCTGCATGACTTTGTCTTTAAAAGCCATCCAGGTCAGTGGCCATCACTGCCTCTTGTGGGAGCAAATTCCATAGCTTACCTATGCACTACATGAAGAGGTATTTTCATTCAGAAGCTCTTTTGTCCTAGAAGGAGGAAGAGGAGGAATTTTCTCCTAAGGTCTTCCAACATTTCAGCTTCTTTTGATGCCCTCAAGTCCCAGTGTTATGAGCGAGGGAGAAAATTGTGTCCTGAAACCTAGACGCTAAGATAGACTTGAATCCTTATGTGCCTGAATGACAATAATAATTTTGAATCTTAGTTTTTAAAAGCAAAGTGGTAAAAATAAATGAGTCAATACCTGCTGCTCTTTAAGGTACCGCAAGACTCTTCCTCACGATTGCAGCAAACATTGCCCATTGCTCTGTGGATCTACAGTCTTGAACTTAAAACATCAAGTCCAGCAATACGAGGTACACTGAAAACGCTGCAAAAAGACAGAGCGATATTAGTGACATCAGAATGTATGCATCCCACTGTCCCAAATGACAAAGGAAATTCTACAGGGGAAACACATGCAAATGACTTCACACAATGCCTGCTTTCCAAGATCAATCATTACCTGTGACATGAAGTTGGTCCATTTGAAATACTTATCGGGCCTCCCTTCCTTAAAATAGGAGACTCGCTATATATAGGATACTGAACTCTGTGAGATTTATTCAGAAAAAAGGTAATGTTGAAAAAGAAAAGGAAAAACCTGACATCAGGAGGATAGGAAAGTTAACTTGAAAATGAACTGCCTACTGCAGGTGAGTTCAAGGAACTCAAAGTAAAGCAAGAGACACTTCAAAGCGTCAGTAAAAGAGGAGTGTCATGAGGAAGCTGCCAAGTGGGAGCCATGAAATGATGAAAATGAATACAGATCATCCTGTATGTTAAACAATGATCAAACTTCCTTAAGCGACCCCTCATCTTTATTTATTTTTTAATATAGATATATTGAATAATAGAACACAAAGGTTCTCAAAGCACTAGACTTGCCTCTCTTGGGAGATTCAGACCATGAGAGATTCAAGCTTCTCACCCTGAGCGCCAAACAACATTTACTCTTTCACTGGTCCACAATGCAGAGCATCGAATTCCTACTTCATTCATACAAGCTGTGCATCTTCACTTGATAGCCACTAATAGGCTTATTCATTTAGGACAGAGTGAACAAGCTTTTATCAGCTGAGGATCAAATTTGCTCAGAGATAATCTGTTGGGAGCCACATGGCAGAGACGAGAGGGGCAGAACCAAAGTGGGCAGGGTCACCCACTTCCTCCTCCCTCTCTATCTCTTTACTACCCCATCTCTCTCTCTGTGTGTGTGTGTGTGTGTGTGTGTGTTCCTCTCTCCCTGCAAACTAAAGCTCTGAAATGACAGCTTGCAGAAGGCCTTTGACATCCATCCAGATGCTACACATAGCCTAGAGCTACAGATTGCCGCCCCTGATTTAGGGCAATTATACTGCCCTTCATAATACGTAGCTCAGATTATAGGTATGTATACAAAAATGTATAAAGGTAAAGGTAAAGGACCCCTGAAAGGTTAAGTCCAGTCAAAGGTAACTATGGGGTGTGGAACTCATCTCGCTTCAGGCCGAGGGAGCAAGAGTTTGTCTACAGACAGCTTTCCAGGTCATGTGGCTAGCATGACTAAATCGCTTCTGATGCAACAGAACACCGTGATGGAAACCAGAGTGCATGGAAACAGCATTTCCCTTCCCTGCGTACCTATTTATCTACTTGCACTGGTGTGATTTTGAACTGCTAGGTTGGCAGAAGCTGGGACAGAGCAACGGGTGCTGACCCGTCACGAGGATTCGAACTGCTGACCTTCTGATCAGCAAGCCCAAGAGGGTCAGTGGTTTAGACCACAGCACCACCCGCGTCCCTGTACAGAAATGTATAGGATTGTACTGTTAGCCACAATGCTACACCAGCTCAGTACTGGGCATGATAAGCTGCTGAACATTTTCAAATGCAACACCACCCAGAACTGGGGGGGGGGGGGGGGTTCAGCATAAATCATACCTTCACACCACTCTGATACTTTTTTCCCCATCTGGAGAAATAAATAAGTAAATCCCATTAGACTGGGGAATCTTGTCATTGAGGTGCATACATTTTTACTGAATATTAACCAAATGATTGGTTTATGATTATATTCAATGCTGAGCTATTTACTGGGAGCATAATTGTTTAGAAACAGATCAGAAACTATGATTTACATCTCTGAAAGGTATTCGGGTCTCTGAGATTTGCCACACTTGGCAAAGTTCACATGTCTGATAAATGACAGCCCTAGAAGTGTGGGATTTTTCTTTTAACAGTGTTATGCCTTAAAAAATCTCTGACTGGGCAAGGATAATGGAATTAAGAATCTGCTTTTGTACATTCTTGGTGTGAATTCCATCTGATCCGTAAGTTTTTGTTCCATTCATATTAATGATGCATGCATTCCTATCAATACTTTCTAAAACTGGTCTTAAAACTTGTGGGATGGGATCTAAACAATATTGCATGAAACGTATCATTCATAAATTTAATGCTCTAATTTATTTATGTATCTATTAAACCTTTAGGCCACTCTTCATTACAAAATACCATAAAACAACATACTATGGAAAAAGAAAACTCACAAAGCAACTAAAATTATCACTCAGTGGTAAAACAATCACATATAATAGCAGCTGTTCAGCACCTCTTAAAACCTTGAATAGCCTTAGTTTGATTTGCCAATTGCTAAGAACAGATGTATTCTAATCTGACAGCAGAATACTATCAAGGTTGGGGCATTCCATAAGGAGACAGTTCCATATTCAGGGTGCCAATGCAAAGATGACCTGATTCCATGCTATTATCTGGCATGCAACAGCCAGCAATGGAACAATGAGAAAACACTCACACTCACATACAATGACCTCAACACCCTCATCAGCTGACAAAGGGAGAGGACACTGACAAATACTGTGCTGTGTAGGGATTTATACGATCATTTATAACACTTTTAGTTCAGCCCAATAACATTGAATTGTACCCCTCTATAGTGTGTGGAAATTTCAAGATTCTTCAGAGGCTATGGAGAGCAGGTTAGAAAATTATTGGATCCAGATCATGATCCAGGCAAAAGTAAGAGTATTTTAGTCCTCTTGATATCAGTGGGAACGTATGACATAACTCTCTCCTATTGGAATCAGTGCTACTTTAAAAGTGCCTGTCTAAAGACTGGATCATGGTACACATTATTTTATAACAGGATGTCTTACAAATCTGAGCTTCTGAGGCTGGTTATATAGGCTGTTTTAATTTAGAAATTAAAACCTTTCATAAGAGTTAAAGAGATGCAGAGAGGATAAGACGTGGAATATAATATGCTGTGGTGGCTTATGCTTAATGCTGTCCTTTCAAAGTATGTCTGATATTAAAATGTGTATAGATGCTAGGTTAGTATCACTTTCTCCTTATCCCTTTATCTGTGGCCTGATCCCCAAATTGTTACCAGGACTTGACCAAAGCATTATACCTTTCTGCTTTGTTCTCTTCATCCAAAATCCAAACATCTGACTCATGTCAGTCAAACCTGTCATTATAGAGCAAGGACAGAGCCACGCAGACACAAGTCTCACCAAACTTAACTACAGTGTGTGTGTGTGTGTGTGTGTGTGTGTGTGTGTACACACATGCACGCAAGCTTTGCTACAATGTGCAGGCATGTGTGTGTCCCGTTCCGTTAGCCATTCACTTGTTTCACCCATTGTGACAGCGCCTTCTACAGGCATGTTCAGATTCAGTCAGTTACTGGTAGTATTCCCAATCGTTCTTTTCCATATTTCATAAAGCAAAGCAAAAATGTGATTGCAGGCCACCATGCTGTCTTCTCAAAGAGCCACCATAATGGAATGGTTAGCGATTAGTGTGTGTGTGGGTTAGGGTTAAGGTGTAGTGGTTAGAAAGTTCGACAAAAATGGGAGGCAAATCTGGGTTCAAATTTCCATCCAGCTCACTGGGTGACCTGGGTTCTTATTTTGTAGCTGAAACAGCACCACCATCTGTACACAAGAGAAAGATGTTAGCAGGCTTGAGGGAACCCAAAGGCTTGCTTAAGTCAAAAAAAAAAAAACTTGTGGGGAGCCCAAAAACAACCCAAAGAGGACTGAATTTGCTCAGTAGCTAAGTGTTGTGGAGTACAGAGGAAGTAGGATAGGGGAAGGGGAATGGAATGGAATGGAATGGAATGGAATGGAATGGAATGGAATGGAATGGAATGGAATAGAATGGAGTGTCCTTAAAGAGGATCTGGCTGGAGATCTAGCTGGCTGGTACTTGAAGTAGGAATACACACTGTAGCATTTTGTTGCAGGTGCACTTGTCACTTTCAGTTTCTATAAAAATGATTGTGTCCAGCCAAATCCAGCCCCTCCATTAAGATTGCAACAGTTAAAGCATTCCAAGGGCAGAGTTACAAAAACTTTGCAATAGCATCATTCACCAAGGGTGCTTAATAGCAAAAAGCACCTCTTGTTAGCTTTCATTTCTAAACATTGTGACGCTTTTCCTTCTTTGCTCTGCAATGGCTCACTTGCTCACACGTCTCTGCATCTCCGTAGTCGGACAGCCAAAACAATATTGCCTGATGTTGTGCTCTCACTTATCTGAATGGTGTTGTGACTCATGTAGACTGTGTATATCCATCACATTTTCTGGTTGTCATAAAATTTACACTAACCTGAAAATAAGGAGTGCCCATGGTCCATTGAAATTCCAAGAGAAATTTCCCCCAAACTACCAGATATCTACCAAATCCATTCCCTCCTTGACTTCATATTGACCAGACAGCAACCATGTGATGAAACTTCCTTAGGAAGGGTTTCTATCAGCTACCCCATGTTGGCCCAATTTGGGCTAATTCAGACTATGTGAAATTACAGCAGTAATTCAGATTTGCATTATTTTTAAATCATATTTGAAATGTGCCATTTGCATTAATTCTTACGCTTTTTCTCTTTCACCATATGGTTCATCTTAAATAGTCTGATGAAGCTGTACAATAAATAGACAGACTGACAATGGCCAATTAGTAATCTGTTCTTAAATCTTGTGGGGTTTTCCAGTGTCAGCGTTGTCACTGAGGGATATTCTTCACATATTCCTACAAAAGTCACTGATTATTTTTTGATTCCATTGTTTCATGGATTTTTTTGTTTCCAAAACAAGAAATGGGCCGCTATTTGCCCATATCAGTGCTGATAATTTCCACGGAAGTCTATGGGAGTTCCATGTATGGACGGAAGGTATATTACTCTTCAAATAATTTCAGCAAAGTCAAATACTTAAAAGCTATTTCATCACATCAGCTTCCGCCTTGGAATAGCAGGCAGGAATTACATTGCTGCCCTGTTAAAATGTTAGCAACCACATTTCATTTTTTGAAAAGGCAATTTATTTGTCCTGAAATAAAGAGTTGATTATATCTCTTATTACTGTTACAAGAACTTGATATATCACAGAGAGGAAGAGTTACAACATGTACCAACTATCAACCAGGAAAAATGAATCTGATTCATAATTCACTTTGAGAATGTCTAGTTAGTCAATCAAGTGATTTGTAATCATAAAGCCTGCCAGGAATTGAATGAATAACGGGCCACACTAAAATCCTTGGATTTCGTAGTATTCTTATTTCATTATGCGACTTTTATTGCTCTTGCTGGTAGTTGTCTCTACTTCAGTAGAACAAATTAAAACACCCCACAGTTATTTGCATGAATCTATTCGGCTATTTAATGCGCATACAAAGAGAGAGTGACCACTGGAGTAACAGACAAAGCTAGATTTCTTTTCTTCATGAAAGCTGAACCTTTTTATGATGTAAAGCTTGTGGAGAAAGAGTCTATGCTCCCATCCCCATTTCCTCCTGAAAGCATTTTGGGGGTAATGAATCTTAGCATACTGTTACAGTACATTTTCTCAAGTTATTTTATAACTATAGAAATGACATAATTCATATAGCATGCCATCTGCTTAACAGCAGCATCCCTTCCCCTGCCTCTTAATCTTTACAGATTATCAACCTATTAACATGTTAGCACTAAATAACATGTGATCGCCAAATGTAGATTTCTGTAAAAGCTGCGATCCAGCTAAAGATATGGAAATAGAAAAACTAAGCTACATTTGACACATGTCTCCCTAAATACATTTTGCATTCATTTGATTTCTTTTCATATAAGAATAAAATAAAACAGACTCCTGCCACTACACAGGAAGACCTTAACAGATATTTATTTATTACATAATAAATTTTTAGACATGCTGTTTACCATGCTCAGTAGCATCCAGACTTCCCCCCCCCCCTGTTTTACATTTACTGTACAATACTTTCATAATGACGTAGGTATGCTGGTGTTTGAACCAAACATAGCTGATCCAAATATAATCAGATATGGTTAAGGTAGTTTGGCCCCCTATAACATTTTTACACCCCCTGCAATGGATGTTACGAGTCTGGAGTCTTTTTCTCCTTGCCTTGCCTTTAAGAAAAAGCTTTTAAAAGAACATGACTGACATATTCAATGATATATTTTTACAATTGCATTGCTGTTCTTTTAGACAGGAGAACCGTAAAGTCTGCAGTTGCTTTATCAGCCCTCTATCAGCAATCCAAGTGTGTGAAACAAACTTCCTATTAAAACTAATTGTAAATTCCCATAAAATTGATCCAAAATATGATGATTAACTTCCTCCTGCAATGAAATGTTACCAGCTCCAGGACTTATATGTGAAATGTGGCACTAACAATACACCAACATGAGATCACATTTCAGCGAAGAATAAGAATTCTCTCTCCAGAGAGATATAATGAGGGGGATATTTAGAATCTACAGTTAATTTAATTTAATATATATATTTAGACTTCTTCATATTCATTTTACAAAATATACCTAATTATTGTCAGTGTTTTTGCACATCTTCTATAAACCGGAATCACTTTTAAAAGTATGTGATTTACAGCTGCATGTTAAAAGGAAACCTAAATAGCACATTTGTGATACAGTAGTTTTTTTTCTACCAATAATAATAATAGGAATCTGCTTGCGCCCAATGTGAGCATTGTGCTGAGGAAGCACAATGGATATATTAATGAAGAATTAAATTGACAAATATATTGTACATTCATCAGACAAAGAATAAAACAAAGCAAAAAAATATATAATAATCCTTCATTGAGCTCTGAATGAATAATTCTATTTTGGTGGATTTTAATTGATATTTGGTCTGCTATAATTGTCATAGAACACCCTGAACTTCTTATTCCTTTAAAACTTCTGTTGGCTGTAAGTAAAAACAGTATTTTTCATATTTACAATGTGCCTAGATCATAACCTAGACATTTCACAGTTAACATAAGATTAGTGTGTAAATACAGGGAAGAAAATAAAAAAACACAGAACATGAAAAAATCTGTAGCCCTATGTCACAGTATATTGGCAAGGACTATACATACAATATTGCACAAGTTTGAAAATTGATTTATCATGGATTTAAGTCATTGCATTCTTTGATGCATGCTTTGAACAGGCTCATAGTTCCCATTGAGGTCTGTGATTCATTTTACCAAAAAGGAATAAAAATAATAATTTATTTATGTGCCTTATTGACTCCATTTACTTACAAGTATATACCATCAAAATCAATGAGATGTACTCCCAAGTAAATGTGTTTAACATAAAGTGTTAGTCATGATCATAGCTACTACGATTCTAAGCACTTTGAAGTAAGTTCTATTGAAATGTTGCTTTCACATAAATGTCTTTAGAATTGACATATAAGCATATTATCAGTGCACGCCTACACATGATTACTCAGAAATAAGTCCCATTGAGTGAAATGAGACTTACTCCCAGGTACTTGAGTATAGGATTGCAGCCTCATATTTAACATTTATGCACATCGCAAGGGAGACAGCTTATATAAATTCAGGTTGCCAGCTGAATCCCAAACTATCGAAATCTGTTCCCCTCCTTTATGAAAGAAACCCCATGAAAATACAGCTAGGAAATGTAATACATGAACTCATGCAAAGGTTACCAAACTGTAATCAGATGGGTTGCTTTCCTATCTATCTGGAACAAATTGGAACTAACATGTTTAAGTCTCTACAACACATTAACATTCCTGAAGTCCTCCAGACTCCTCAGAGCCACTTTTGTTAATGGTAGCAATTTTCTCAATACCCTGAAATGCAGTAAAACTAAAAAGCTGCTAAGATGTTTAATGCAGTGTAGAGTTACGGAGACAATTGGATATAACTAATTCTGATAGCTTGGTCAAACATAAGAATATACATTTGCAAGATCCCACCACATGGAACAAAAGGGACTGTACAGAACAAAGCATTCACAGAGTAACTTTTTAGCACCCTGTCAAATGCATTTTTGATAAAACAGATGCCTATAACAATACTAAACATTTCCTCTTTTTCTCCCCCTCATGGTGCACATCTGCCTTTGGATTAGTACAAAATTATTGTTCATTAAGAATTCTGGTTTTTAACCAAACTGATGGACTTTGCGTGCTTTGGCAAACAACATAAACAACATCACTTTAATCTTTGGTATAACAACACAAAGAACAGGGATATGGATTTTACTGTCATTAGTATAAAAGCCCTGCAACAGCAGAGGTTAATGGTTGGGCAAGAGACTCTATACCCTCTCTAAATATCCTTCAGAAGTGTTTGTGTATTAGCCAGTTGAACACCCCTTCCTCTTGTAAATCAAGCCCATTAAACTTCTAGGTGAATAATAAAACATACTGTACTGCAAAAAATAATAATAATTAAGACCCATCAGGCTATTGGATTTTCACAACACATTAAAACTAATGTGCTGTTGTTCATCTTGTTGTTGTTATAAATTATTGCAGGGAAAACAGAAATCAGAATAATTTGCAGGGAAGGAATTAATGATTCCAGAAACTTAGGAAGCAACTTTGTACAGGTCTACCTAGAATGCCTACTTCTGACAGTTGGCAAATGCAAGGTACCAACTAAATTTGTTTTCTCTGTACAGTAATTAGGAATGCCTGTCTCTCTGGTGAACTCACACCCTTTGGGGAACTAGGGTTATTGTTTTTTCTGAAAGGTTCGCCTACAGTTCTTGTGAGGGTCAAGTGCTAGATTTCCAGAAACAGGAGGGGTATTGACATTAGTTCCTCTCCTCAGGAATCATCTTATCTACATTGGAGCAGGTTGCTGCCATAATCTGAGGACCTTATGCAATTGTGAGTGGAGTTTCTGTGGCAACCACAACCTTTTTAACTTAGTTCTGGTTATGGTCTTGGAATATATTCAAGCCTAGAAGTGAATTGGGGGAAAGCTTTCTGCTAGATTTGGAGTCCTTGGAAATGCCGTGGAGTAATATATTCATAAAAGTTGGTTTCACTTTTACAGCCCTTTTAACATAAAAACGGAAACCATGGACCATGTCTGGCCAAGGGCACAGGCACCCCGAGAACCATCTCCTCAGCAAACTGATTGAAATTTAACATTTCTGCTCACACGACAGTCCCTTTCATTTTAATGGAATTTGCACAGGAAAAGTTTCCAAATGCCCTTTGAGAACAATACCAGAGTGTACCAAAGCCCACAAGGCAAAGCTTTGCCATCTATAACTTACCAAGGATGCCCCCTGTGGGCCTATCATAGTCAGCAAAACTATTGAAGTAGCCTTATCATCAGTCTCCCCAGTTGGCTTTGAGTACAATATATTTCCCACAGTCATGCCTGATTCAAGTACATGCTGGTCACTGGTCTGTGTCTGTTCTACAAGCTCATCCATGCCTGGGGTTAGGTTGCTCAGTTTGGTTCAATAGAGCCAGTATTTTCACTGCACATCGTGGATCTGTCTTTATTAGTGGTCAAGGGATCAACAGGCCTTTCAAGAGACTCTTTATGTTCACATAAAAAGCAAAGCAATGCTTTAATTCATTTACTTAAATACAACTTCATCTGAAAATAGAATTGCTTTTCTTTTTTAAATGTTCCCTGTAGGGCTACACAGGGCTTCAGCTGATGCAAACGAGATATGAATTTGTTTTGAAAGCCGAAATATCTTTTATCAGATTGCCTCCTGCCAAAAAAAATCTTTTTTACTTAAAAAATACTTTGCTTTATTTTAGTCCCTAAGAGTTTCATATATGCAACTTCAAAAAAAAATGCCATTTCTAGGGGTCCGGCTCCTTAAGAAAGGCTTATTCAGATAAAAGGCAAATTTCCCATAGATCATGAGAATATAAAGATGTTAATAATGTACAAGTACTAAGAAACCTATAGGACACCATGTGGGCAGCAACTAAGCTTTAACTATGTGTAAATCCAGCACTGGCATGAGTGGGGGGGGGCTCAATTTTGCCCAAAGACAAACTGATCCTAAGGTCACAGCTGGAAATACTGTGGGTGGTCTTACCCAATGCTATATTAGATCTGCTGCTAAGTGTTAATCTCATGTGCACTTTGAATACAATAACTGAGAATTAAGTTTTCAAACAATATAAATTTGAGAAAACACATTGTAATGTAACATTAAGCCTTTTCCTGACAAGGATAAAGTTGCTATTATACGCAGCTCTTAGAACTGATGAGTGTTAAAAGGTACAGTAAGTAAATCTGTGAGGAGCGTACATCTGTCACTTCAATAGGCATGCACTCCTGTTTGAGGGGTTAATGTTTGCTAATCTAGCTGGCTCTTGTTTCTCTCCGGTACTGTAGGGATGAAAGGCTGCAGCCTTGTTTTAGAGTTTCAGATTTGGATTTCACTGAAATTCATCTTACTGCTTTTTGTAGGTGGCAAAAGAACAAGTAAGGGCCAGAAGGATACATTGACTGTTTGGGCTCTGATTTGCCATGCCGAGTGGAAGAGGGATAATAAAACATTTGAGGAATTAGCAAACGTGACCATAAAGTGGTCCCAAGTGGGAGCCATTTTAGAAGTGGTTTATTTCATCTGTGTTCTGCATTATTATATTGAGTCTTGGCTACTAATTACTGAAGACTGAATAGACAAGTTGAAGTCTTGCCTTAGAAAGCCTTCTGTTGGTTGAAGAATATTGCAAGCTTCTAAGTAACAGTGAAGTGGTTTCAAGAACCCCATTAAGGAGTAACAAATAGACATCTTCCTTTCTTGCACATATTTCCTGTGCAAATTCAAGCTATGCATATTTACTTGAAAGTCCCACAAAATGTAATAGGTCTGATTCATATAAAAGTATGCATCAGATTTGCACCTCCTGTCTGTCTGTCTGTCTGTCTGTCTGTCTGTCTGTCTGTGTGGTTTGTTTTGCTCATCTTTTGTGTGCTAATGGCCCTGCACAGTGCTGAATTTGGTTCTGGAAGGCTGAGTCAATGCAATTAATATCACAATGCTGTGTTTCATGCATGTTCAAAAGAGTGGTATTTTTGTTCCTGTAGAAAGACTGCACACATAGTTTTGTTTACCGTGACAAAGATGACATGCGTCAACTGTCAATGTGCTTCTTTCTGAATTTGTCCATGGAAACAGATCTATGAAATATATGCTTTACCATGCATATTAACTCATAAGTAAACCCCATAGAATTCAATAGGGCTTAAAAAGGTAAAGGTAAAGGGACCCCTGACCATTAGGTCCAGTCGCAAACGACTCTGGGGTTGTAGCGCTCATCTTGCTTTACTGGCTGAGGGAGCCGGCGTACAGCTTCCAGGTCATGTGGCCAGCATGACTAAGCCGCTTCTGGCAAACCAAAGCAGCGCACAAAAACGCACTTTACCTTCCCGCCAGAGCAGTACCTATTTATCTACTTGCACTTTGACATGCTTTCCAACTGCTAGGTTGGCAGGATCAATAGGGCTTACTTCCAGATAAAAATGTACAGAATTGCAGTCATTTACCTCAGTTCACAAAGCACTTTCTCCCACTGAGCTAGTTGTGGAGTTCACTGGGATTCCTTTGTCCCACTTCTGTATTTTCTGTTGCATAGATAACTGGACAGCTAAGCATGTTGTGGCAAATCTTACAGAGCAGTTTCATGACAGGATTTCTCAAGCCACATATTCAACAAATGTACTTTATATGTGTAGCCTGATCCAATGCATGTTTACTCAGAAGAAGCAATTTCCACTGTGGATTAGATTTTGCACAATTCCCTAACCCCAGGCCTTTCAATAGGACTTATGCAAGAGAACCTGCAGGTAGATGGTGTTCACCTGCATTCTTTCATAACAGGGCTACATCATATGGCTAACCAATGTGCTTCAGTTGAAAGAAAATTAGCTGGGTGCACAAAAATTAGCTGAATAGGCAGAAATTAAACAGATATGGCTTTTCCACCAGCATATCTCCCATTCTACATCTGTTGGATTTCTGCCTGTGGTACTGCCATTAAGAGCATATGGTCATTGCCAAGGGACAAAAATGGCAGCAATTCCAAATCTGGAACATACAAAAATCATAGGGAGCCTTATTGAGACATATAAGTATTTCATTGTCCCAGAATCACACCTGAAATCTATTAGCACCTAGCATATGCTAATCAAATTCACTATGAAAAAATCCCTCCAGGACTCCATCTTAGACTGTTGCAGTTACAGACTTTATGGCTTTATCTTTTTACCAGCTTTCTGTTCATCCCTACCACACACACTTTTGCTCAGCAGCTGGCCTGATGAAGAGTTCTGCAGAACTCAATCGCTTGCTATTTTGGTCCATCTTCCTCTAGATCTGGAAGATTCAGGTTGCAATCCAAAACACACTTACTAGGAACTAAGGCTTGCTGAACACACTGACTTACTCCCAAGTAAATGTGCATAGGATTGCACAGTTCCAGAGTGATCCTAAGCATGTTTACTCAGAAGTATGTCCAACTGAACTCAATTGAGCTTTCTCCCTAGATAGGGAAGCTGGTGCCTCCAACCAGATGTTTCTGGACCACATCTTCCATCAGCTCCTGGAAGTATGGTCAACATGCTACCATGGGAGTTGTCTAGTAACACTGAAAGGGGCCATAGGCTTCCCTCCCTGTTTCAAGTCCCACCTCTGCCATAAGACTTTCTGTGTTTTTCCTGTGTATAAAATGGGAATAATACCAGAATTGTCGCAAGAATCACAACAATAAATTCTGCCGCACTGAGCACATTTTCAATGATCAAGTAATTAATTAAAGACAGCGCTCTCAAAGTTGGACATCAAGGTATGGTTTTCACAGAAGCGTTATCAGGATCTTCTTCAAGGCGACTGGATCTTGTCAAAGGGCTTTCTTTCAGCCGACTTAACAAAACTAATGTTTCTTTGGAACTGAGCACATACCTCCCACGATGGCTCTGGGCTGCTCCGGCATCCCATGAGAATCTGGAAGACGCTCCTGGGGTAGGATCAGAGTTCCGCCAGAGCAAAGCAGCGATTGGCCAGCTCACATTAAGAGGCATATCCCAGAGAGATCTAAAGGCTACGCGACTTCAAGCGATGCTGGTTTCTTCCCCGGGCTGGTAAGCTTAACAAGCTGATTCACAGTCCACGCCGAAGTCACGCCGAGACTAAACTTCAGGAACTTGTAGGCCTGGGCTGGACACTGGCTTTAACCATGGTTTTAACCATAGCTTTTTTAACTACTTCGGCATCGGGGGACTCTGGTTCCCGAATTTGATTTTAGAAAAGCAAGAAAATTGCTCAGAGCCGATAGGTCTATTGGCAACAGCCGAATGTGTCAGGAATGGGGGACCTGATTATCATTGATACCAGCTATAGTCCAGCAACATCTTGCAGGGAGGGGCAGCGTCTCCATCCTGGCAATACGTGGTTCTTTCTCAGTCATAAATCTAACCTCCTCGGTTGCCTCTGTTAACCGACTTCCAAATCTAGGCAGCCGGTCAATTCATCGACGTATCAGTTAAAAGCCAGACAGCTCATCAAGTTAAAAAAATATAAGCCTTTAACTGTTTGACAGTTTACTCATTACCTGTAAATAAAAGTTGATATCACTAAATCAGAAAAGTTTCCAGCTCTGGAAACAAATCACTTCTGCCTCTCCCAACGCTGTAAGGTGGTTGTGTAGTTCAGTATTTGCTCAGCAACTGCTCTTTTTTTGGAAAGAAAGAAAAAAGCACAATGTTTCCGAATAGATCAAAGGTGCAGATGCGGATTTGGAACACGGGCTCACTTCATCCAAGAGTAAAATTATTAGCCATATTAACAGCTCACTTAAGCCGAAGTATTTAGTTTTATGAGGTGCAATCCTGTGCTGGTCTACTTAGAAGTAAGCCCTAGTGAGTTCGATGGGGCTTACTCCTATGTAAGCGCACGCATAGGATCGCAACTTGACAACTCAAGTCTGCAAGCGCACATACTCTGGCGATCTCCTTATGTAACAATGGGCGTGACTTTTCTCTATGTCTGAACGTCGCATGATTCCCCATCTGCCCGTCTAGCTCGAGAGTCTTTCGTTTTTCCAATCAAATGACCCTCTTAACGCTTCCAGACAAATTGATCAGACGGTTTCCTCCCTACATTGCACTCGGGAGGGGACTCTGAAGCCTGACGTGTCATGGCAATATCGCAGACGGACATACGGAGAGACAGATCGATAACAGATTAGCTATAGGCCGACGCCTAATATAAATAGAATGAACTCTTGCTTTGCCTTGTTTTCTTCTATTGGACTGAACCGGGGTTGAGCAGCCACGAAATGCGCTTTAATGGTTTTCCAATGGCTTCTCATTATGGGCCAGTAAGGCGGCTGCGTCGGCGCTGTTGCTACTCGCCCTTCTTAAGAACTGTTGCCTCCAAAGCAGACGCCACTCATTGACATCAGTGGCTAATCTCATTGATGGAAATGGTTGCGTTTCACACCCGTATTTCTTAAAGGGGGTCTTTCCCACACAAAAGCTGACCTGCAAGCCCCAAGTGCGACGAAAGAAAAAGGCATTCTGCACATGCTCCGAGTTACTCGTCTTTATTCCTGCATTGCAGGGGGTTGCACTAGATGACCCTTATGGTACCTTTCAACTCTGCAGTTCTATCATCCGACTGGTGGTATACTGCCAGCATTGGCAATGAGACCAGCACTAGCAGGAGCCGGAGCACAGAGCTGTCAGTCATTCCAATTCAATATTACCTCTTCCCCCCACCCCTTGTTGTTAAAGATCCTCTTTTAAGATATTCACAGACCCGTTTACTTTCTGAGCACAGAAGCGAAGGCGACCAACTTCTCCCGGAGAGAGCTCAGCGTAAAGGGGTTCTGCGTTTTCTATTTTTACACAAAACTGGCTGATTTGTCTTAGGCTATTACTGTCTATTACTGCTGGAAGTCTCGGGGAAAGGTGGGAAGCGGCGGATTCTGGCAATCTGCCTAAAGAGAAATCAATGAAACAAATTAATCCTTCGCAGGCTGCAATGACACAGTAATCCATCATTCAGGACTGCTTTTATACACCAAATCAGAGTGCAGAGGGAAAAGCCCAGGGGAATGTCAGAGACAACAACTTTCACCAACACTGGGAAAATACAGAGGAATCCGTTTATTTAAAGAGGATAGATTTCACTTGATTGCCTGTTTCACCCTATAAAGATTTTTTTTTACCCCTTCCTTGACTGCTGAGAAACCAATGGGCGAATGACTATATTTCCCAAGTGTTCCCAACCCAACCCACCCGGTCTGCATCTCCAGCATCTGAACAAACTCTTCGCCACCTGAGGCCTGGAGCAGTTGCTGTTTCAACGCCACATCCACAAGATATTCACACCCTTCTGCTCTGCATCACATTAATCAATCCGGAGTTAACTGCCCCGCCACCATCTGCACTCACTGCCGCTGGTTTTAGATTAGAATCCCAGCTCCACAAATAAGTGTGCACCGAAAAGAGGAAGGGGGGGGGCTATTGCCTTTCAATCATAGCCAGCTATCGGAGAGTGCTCAGGATGGCTAAAAGATCACTAATCCGTATTAACAAGCAGGGTCCTCTGCACGTCTACTCAGAAGGAAAGCCCTGTTGAACTCAATCGGGCTTTACTCCCGGGTAAGCGTTTGGCTGCAGTCCTATATCGATTGACTGGGCAGTAAATTCCCACCTATCTCAGTGAAATTTTCTTCGGAATACAGTATACCGGCATAGGATTGCTCTGTAAGCGATCTTTACATTGCGTCCAATCCTTCTCCAGATATGAACTGGAGAGCGCCCCATAAAAACTTCACAGGGCTTAGTCAGAATCGGGGCCTTTCTTTGCGTGCTGTCTCCACCATCAACAGCGAGCAAGAGGCCAGAATCCATCCAGCTTTCATGGGGCATCAGGGGTTAAAAGCAGCCGAAGAGTTTTGCTGCCACAGAGGCTGGAGGAGTCGGCTAAGGCCTTTCTTAAGCGCTCAGGGGGCTGAAAGAGAGAGCAGCATCTGCTGCTGTTCTGAACCCACAATTGGAGCGGCAGGATTCAAAGTGGGTGGCTCTTGCAGCAGGAGGCCACGTCGGGACTACCCGCCCACTCGCCCGCCTGAACCGGTGGAGCTTCTTCTGCTGCTGCTGCACCCCTCCCGCTTCGCAAGAGCACAAACAAGCGGCCTAGTCAGCAAAGCTACCCCCTTACAGCTAGCCCCGTTTCAAACAGCCAGCTCCGCCTCTGGGGCTGCGGAGGGGCTGGGACAGAAGCATCCCAGAGTCCTATGGCTCCTTCCAAAATGCAGGCGACGTCGGATGCTGCAGATAACCACATTAGCCTTCAAGGTGCCGCTGGGACGCCTGGTTCTTCCATTTTACAGCCAATCGAGACCCACCTTTTCTTCTTCTTATCGCTTTGCTGGTGAATTTGAAAGCGACCCCTTCTAGGAACCAGACGTTGCTCCGAGCTGTGGGGAAACCAGGGCCCACCCCCTTCTGAAAGTGCCTCTCTAAGCCCTCCGTGGCTTGTTATTTCACACTCCTCGCATAACAAGCAAAGAGGGATTGATGCGTTGCTGAGAGGGATAGGAGAACTGATCTGCAAGAGTGGGAAAGCAATCCCTACAGGCGGGGCCTCACGCTGACAGGATTGACAAAGTGATCCCTGCTGTATCGCCTAATAGGCAGGATTGGGTCCTTCATGGAGCAGAACAAAAACACAGTAGGCTGAGGACTTTTTCTAGTAAGGGTCCAATCCTGCTGGTTCTGGAGAAGGCAGGTAGGGTCTCAGATTTGGAACAATCAGCTGATGAGTTCTTTTGTACCTCCCCAGACCTGAAATCCACTGAAGTTAGTGTTGGGTGTCCAACACTATGCATGCATGCCTAGATCAGAACCTTTCATGTTTTAACACTGACTTCACAACGGGATATATGTCACACACACACCAGGTGATAGTTTAATTTGAAGGTTCACCCCACATCCCATGCAAGGACCAAATTTGTGCTGAGGAACATGTTTTCAATGCTAGGGCTCAGCCAAGGAGCCTTCAGGTCATGATGATGAAGATGATGTCTGATCTCTATCACCAGTTGAGCAGCAGTAGAGATCGCCCCTCTGGAATTCTTGGAATATGTGTGCAGATTTAACACACAGCTTGGAAGCTAAGCTGAGTGCTTGAATTTCTGCTTTACCCTGGGTTACCTACCCTTCAGTTGACCACAATGGTCAACTGAAGGCCTGTGGGAAGCCCAAAAGCAAGACATGAGAGTAATAGCCCTCTCCCAGTGATGTTCACTGGTAACTGGTAACTCAGTGGTATACTGCCTCTAATCTTGAAGATAACATAATGGATAGGAGCCACTGAGAACCTTGAAATCAATGGATTTGTTCAATCCCCCTTTACAGCTACCTAAATTAGTGGTTGCTTTCATATTTTGTGGTAGCAAGCTCCATACTTTAATTACACCCTGGGTGAGGGGAAAGTTCTGTATGTCCCACCATTCAGCTTAATTGCATGGCCCCAGGTTCTCATACAGTATTTATGAGAAAGAAGAAAAGCATCTCTCTGTCCACTTTCTATTCTCCATGCCCATATTAGTTGTCTTTTTCCTGTACAATAAAGCCCTTGCCTCATACAGAAGTCACTCTGCATTGATAACTTTGCTTCTTTGCTGTTCCTTTTCCCATGCCATTTCTGAGGTGCAGCATCCAGAACTCTATGCAGTATTCCATGCATGGGTCACACCATAACTTTGTATAATAAATGCATACTGGTACTTTTTTTTTTTATCGCATTCCTAATGATCACCAACATGGAATTTGCCTTTTTCACAGCTGCTGCTGCTGCTGCTGCTGCATACTTCACCATGACCTCAAGATCCCTTTCCTGGTCAGTCACTGCCAGCTCAACCCTCACCCATGTATATGTTGAGTTAAGAGTTATCAGTCTTATTATAATCATTATTAATTATTAGCCTAATGTGTATCACTTTATACATAAATTTAATCATATTTGCCATTCTATCACCCACTCACCCAGTTTGGCAATCTCCTTTTGGAGATCTTCACAAATGCTTTTTGCTTTACAACCTCGAATAATTTGTTGTCATCTGTAAATCGGGCTGTGAATCTGCTGCAATGTGCACCGAGCCTAGGGGCCACTGCAGAGTGTCTATGAGCTTCTGCTCATTAACCACACAGGTGTTCTGTCGGACTTGGTGGTACCTTTCCTGATCTGCAGTATGTGTTTTAACTGAGCATCCATTTATTGCAGTTTTGAATGTTTCTCTCAAGTGTTCTGAATAAATTTGACTGATTTGGCTTCCTTGTTCAACTTTTTCACTAGTCACCTCCTCCTTTTTCAGAAATTTCCTCTTTTGATGTCCAAGCTATGTTGGACTTTCTTGGTGTTTCTCCACTTACATATTAACTGAATTTGACCATTATTTCCAGTTTGTTCAATAACATGCCTCACACCAGGTCCTGGATGCCACTTGAGGGTCACCACCTCTCTAGTTGGTTCCATGACTGACACCAAGTGCTCTGGGTGATTACCTCTTTGTTGTGAACTAGAACATGCATTTGCCTAATGTATGTACAATCAGTCACCTGTTAATGCCACTTTCTTCTTCGGATACCTTCCTGAACTGATCCTTCATCTCAAGATCACCTTGAGTATTTTGTTCAGGCAGGCAATTGTACATCTCCAATAAGCTGATTTTGGGGGGGTCATATTGCCAACCATAGTGATTCTGTGGTGGAATCTGCCCCTTTGTTTAACTCTGTGTCTTTTTTACATACAGAATGACATTGCCTCTAGTATACGAACAGTTTCAAACTATTAAACATGAAAAAGAGATAGGCATGTGGCCAGATACATTATGAGAATGCATGGGAGAATTGTTCCATTTACCGCATCTCTACAGATTCCCTTGCTGCAATCACTAGGCTGCCTGTAATCCTGCCAAATGCCATTTTTTGTGTTTTGCAGTCTGATACTGTGCATGTTAACTCAGAAGTAAGAATGTACTATAGGGCTTTTTTCCCAAGTTAGTTCACCTAGGATTTACTTGCATCTTAACCAAGCTTAACGCCATTTGCCCACATTCTTCCTAATTTTCTCTCTTACTTACTTCCCTCTGTTGTTTCCTCCATTGCTTATTTGTTAGTGTAAGCTCCTGGGAGGCAGGGACCTGATTATTTTTGCCAGTGTAACACCTGCCCACTAAAATTAGGCAGCCGCCTTCACTGTTTCCTGCACCTGCTAAGAACATTTTTGTTTTAGCAAGCCTACCCAGACACATAATTTCAACATGTGATTTTAGTGTGTGTTTGTTTGAAAACTAATGACTTTATTGTATTTTGATGAATTTTAATTTCAATATGTTTTTAACATTTGAGTTTATTGATATTTTATGGAATATTTTTATGTGAACCACTTAGAGGTTCTTGTTAATTAAGTTGGAATATGAATCTTGTAAAATAAATAAAAGGGGGGAAATAACTGCATTAATGCTACTTAATAATTTGCTATCTTTGCAATAAAGGGAGGTAATGGTCAAATGTAGTAGCAGCTGAGGCCCCAGACCTTTAATGGCTGCATCCAAGGGTGAATGGCATAAGTGTCTCCACTTGGTGACAAAGTACTGCAAGTATGAAGCAAATTGTCCCTGGAACATGCTCCTTCACCTATACAACGATGGTAGCTCCAAGGCCCCTCTTCTCTTCTCTTCTCTTCACTTGACTTCTGGTATTACTGGAAAGTTCTGACAGAGAAAGGCAGGCACTCAAAACTCACACTTTCCTACCAAAGTCAATGGGGCTTCTCCAGATTAGGTAAATAATTGGTTGCGGTCAGAAGCTTTTGTTTGGCAATACCCAGCTGTAGTGGTAATGTAATCAGGAACCATAATCCATTTCGCCCTCCCTGTAGTGATGTATTAGCTACACTCCTCTATGACCTTTTTTTTTGTCTGCTCGAAAGCCCCACCTAGTATCAGTTCAGTCCTTGTAAGTATGCCCATTATTTTTCAGACAGAACTTGAAAGGCCTCTCCCCTGCGTCCTGTTATATACCTGTAGATATATATTTTTAAGTAGGACAAACAATGCTTTTTCTGTGGTCTACGCCAAAACAATGCACTCCACTATAACTTCTCTTGAGATTGAAAGTCTGAAGCAAACTAAAATCCATTAGTGTTCAAACAAACACTTTGTCTCAAGAGGCTTGGCTGGTTTGGGTGCAAAGCTGGTGTGAATGTCCGCTTCCCTAGGGAGGGCAAAGTAGGGGGAAATATATCCCAGTGTGAGGAGGGGAGTGTGATGGACTTCACGCTATGCTAAGCATAGAAAAGGTCCCTTCAGTATCTGATCCAGTATCTGTCAAAACATCCAGGAGGCAGATATCTTCCAGCAGACACTGCTTGGGAAAGGAGGGGAGGTCACACAGAGAAGGAAACTGCAAGGGTCAAAAGACAGTGAATAATTCACTACTGGAATAGCAAATAGAAGCAAAGCCTGTCTCTTAACTTCCTCTGTCAGTTAGAGCTCTTATCACATACCCAGCTTGTGAACCAAAGCGCTTCATGGTCAGGTCTTATTTTCTTTTCATTCTTTCCTTAAATAAGAAAAAGAAAGAAAGAAGACATCACCTGATAGGGCTCAGAACTCACATCAATTCACACCCATCTGGAAGTTTCTCCCAAATGTGTGTGTAGGAGGCTGTTTACAGCAGCTTTCTAGTGAGCAAAGTGCACTCCATATTATGTCCAAGGACATTCTCTTTTTTTAACCCATCATTTCACATGATCTGGAGCAGAACCATTCCTAGGATTCAAAATCAGCTTCAAATTTCTATCCTGTTCCTAAATTCCCAAAGTTTCCTCTCATTTATTATAGCTCATAAAGCCATCTATATTTATATTTCATAGAGGGACAGGGGGAGAGAAAGTGAGTGCTGACAGCACAATTCTATACATGTTTACTCTGATGTAAGTCCCATTAAGTTCAGCGGCACATACTTCCTAGTAGCATACTTCCATGAGCTCATAACTCAGTCTGAGCCAAACATTTCCCACTAATGATTAAGCTCTCATGTATAACACAATGGAAAATAATGCCACTTTCTGACAAAGCTTAATGTTAAATGTAGCATAAAGCTGCTACCACCTCATTCTTGCTCTTATTAGTAACCTCCTCCACCTTTTTACCCTTCAGTGCACTCTAAGCAGCAATATTGCACTGTGGCAGAAATGATAATTTTTGAAACAATATTTTCCTTACTTACACATCAAACAAACACTTTAAAAAGCAGATTAAAACCTGATCCCAGCCAGCATAATTTATATCACCAAAAACCAGACAAACGAAAAATGCCTAAGCTTTGGTAGATCTAAATAGCAAAGGTATTGCACAAGCCTTCTGTCTGTGTGCATGTGATGTTCTAACTGGGCATGGAGACTGTCAGTAAAATGGAGCTCTTACAGTGCAATTCCTGTTTTTTATGAGTGGTATTCAACTAAGTTTTACTCAGAGTAGACCCAATGAAATTTGTAAACAGAAGCTATGATCCATTAATTTCAATAGGTCTAGTCTGAGAAACTCTTAGTTAATACTATCTCAGGTCTACTTAGAGGTAAGTCCCATTGAGTTTAATGGGGCCTAGATTGCAGCCTTACTTCATGGATGGTCTTCAGGGATGGTCTTTCAAATGTCAGTGGCTCCCTGTGTGAGGCCAACATTTGGCAGCCCCTGCCTCTTGCCTTCCATTTTGCTCAACTTTCACATTTGGGACACCCTGCTGTACCCCCTAGACTCAGCACCCAGAGCAGTAGAACCTGTTGCATTGCCCTAAATCTGCCTCTGCTTAGTTGACAGCAGATATTGTAGTGGCTGGTGCTCATTCACACTGGTAGTGCAGAAGAAGAAGAAAGATCAAACAGTATGTGGAATCAGAGCCAGAGCAAACAAACAGAGCAAACAAGTTCTCATCCTCCTCTCTGCTGAGTGTTAGCTCCTCTTGCAACACTGAGACCAAGGAGGAGGAAACTGATAGGCCGTGCTATCCCTTGGATTGATTGTGAATAAGAAGACTGTGTGGTGGCATAGTGGACCCAAGTCACTTAGGGTTAACTTAAAAACATTGGCCTTGAATTCTGCCTTGCACACAGTAGGAATGCAGAGCTGATACAAACTCAGCCCTCCAGATGTTTTAAGATTACAATTCCCATCATCCCTGGTCCTGCTACCTAGAGATCATGGGAGTTGTAGGCCAAAAACATCTGGAGGGCTGAGTTTGAGGAAGCCTGTGATACTGGAACAGTGACATCATCATTATGCTGCCGGTGACCCACCAACCTAACCCCGTTGGGAGACAAGTTTCCAGACCTGTTCTACACAAGCTGTGACCTTTTATGCAATGTGACCTAAAAGGTTCCATAGGCACGGACAAATAAGATTCTGAACCTAGAATCAATTCCCTGCTCAAGCTTACTTGGGACCAGTAATGTCTCTCTGCTACCATCTGAAAACCTAGAAGAACTGTGACCTAGCTCACAACACAAGGTCATGAGGAAAGGAAATGCTCCTCATGATCCTAAAGCTCTCTAATCCTTCCAAGTATAAAGTTTATATCATGCCTATAAAAAGTTAAGGTACTGGTTTTTAGCATGAAAGCCTTAAGTGATCTGATTCCAGCATACAGCCACCCTATCTAATATCAACCAAAAGTGTCTTCCATTATGGCTGAAAGCATAATGCATTATGCATTATGAAATCCATAATGCAGGGGTGCGGGTGGCACTGGGGTCTAAGCCACTGAGCCTCTTGGGCTTGCCGATTGGAAGGTTGGTGTTTCAAATCCCCGCAACAGGGTGAGCTCGCGTTGCTCTTTCCCAGCTCCTGCCAACCTAGCATTTCAAAAGCATGCCAATACAAGTAAATAAATAGGTACCGCTGCGGCGGGAAGGTAAACAGTGTTTCCGTGCACTCTGGTTTCTGTCACGGTGTCCTGTTGCGCCAGAAGCGGTTTGGTCATGCTGGCCACATGACCCAGAAAGCTGTCTGTGGACAAATGCTGGCTCCCTCAGCCTGAAAGCGAGAAGAGCGCCACAACCCCATAGTCGCATTGACTGGACTTAACCATCTAGGGGTCATTTACCTTTTTTTTTTTTACCTGAAAGCAATGCAAGCTCTCTGAGCCCCTCAGCCTTCCTCCCTTACTCTCTCCCAACCTACCCCTTTCCCTTTCCTCTTACCTCAGCAGTGGCATAATTATAGATCTTGCCTTGAAAAGGAAAGGGGAAATATAGCTTCCTCTTAATTTCTTCAGCAATAGCTTAAGTACTGCAGGGAGCAAGAGGGGGGAGGCAAATGCTCTCTGCTGACAAGGGGCTCCATAGGAGAAAAACAGAAACACACAAATGAGTCCCTAAAATCCACACTTCCTCCCCCATACATCCCTATGCTGTTTGTAAGATATGTTGCAGGCAATTTGATTAGTGCATAAAACTGAGCATATTTGTCCCCTTGGACCAGCAGTAGCATCATGGATATAGCTGCCATTGAATGTTGGCCTTACAATCCTTACCTGGCTTACCTATGACTGTGCACAGCTCAGAACTTAGCTTTGGGCTCAAATCCCTGCGTTAATTGCAAGGCAGGGCTTAACTCAACAAGTGTTCACAGAGGTTGATCTCCTGAACCTATCAACCCTAAGGCTCCAAACCAGTCACAAACAAGAATGCTTCTAAACATGTGCAAAGTGCATTTCCCTCATCGTTGAGTATCCAAACGCACTGTCGTCGTCCATCTCCACCTCTAGCCTTAAAATACAAGACTTGCCATTCACAAGATCAGCTAGTGAATGAGCCTGAGTAAGTTTCAAGGGTGCTTTTAAAAATTGCATATCATGGCACCACAATAAGAGAAGCTATCTGTGTTCAGAAAACTATCCCTCCCTTGCTTATCACAATCTAATAGCCAAATAAATGAATAAATCTTTAAGGCGCCCCAGGACCTTAAAGACTTCTAAACAATCGTTTTGGGACCCCTTTCAAGGCCTAGAGGAAATCCTATTGTTGGGGCAGATGAGATAATGGTGTTTTAGCCATGATCCACAACAACTGTTTTCTTCCCACTGGGGATAGGCTTGTTGAAGAATGTGGTCCCACCCCCTTCAAGTCCACGCTGTGTTCAAGTTTTTCATCTTTAAAGAGCTGCCTAATGCAAGGACCTGGAGAAGCTCTTGGGGTCGGGAGAAGTATGCTAATTGGGAGGGCCTAATTGCTTCAAGATATTCCGGAGAGCCTCATTGATGGGCTTGGCCTGTTCCTAATAAAATGAAGAAGCAGCACGGACTTCAATCCCGAAAGCAGGGGGACTCCTGGAGTTTCCACAGGCGAACCAAATGACTTCACCTAGCCTCTTATTCCCCCCTCAGATGACATCTTGAGGGAAAGCAGACTCTGTTCATCCTCCAGAGTCATAAATTGGCTGTGCCGAGGCCAGTAAATCTGGATTGATTTAAGAAGGCTTTTTCATCCTCCCAATCAAATGAAGTCACTGTTAATTAGATGTTTTTTGTTAACAGTGTCACTCCTGCCTATATTACCTGCTCACACATCAACTGGACTTATTACAACATCTGGCTCAGCACTTTGCTTTTATTACGAGGAAGGAGATATTTCGATCATTTTTGATAGAAGCAGGTTTCAAAATCTCTTGTCTTGGCAGCATTACCAGAAAGATCCCTGGGCTTGCTGGTAACACAGCCACTGTCTTTTGAGTGGTGCAACACGCACAGAAGCTGCACAGCTTAACTCTGAATTAAGTGCTTTGAAACAATATTTAACTCTTCAGCCTATGTTCACAATCACTAGCATAGCTTGAAAAGGAAAAAAGAATGGTTTCACCTATAATCATGTACTGGGAGTGGCGGGGGGGAGGGGATGCCACACTTGAGCTATCAAAATAATAAGGACAGTGATGGCCAACCTGCAGCCTCCAGGTGTTGTTGAACTTCAACTCCCATCAGCCCCAGCCAGCATGGTCAATGATCAGGGAAGATGGGAGTTGCAGTCCAGCAGTTTCTGGAGGACACTGGTTCCCTGACTGCTTTTAGAGGATGGTTTAAACTTTAAGGAGCAGTCAGTTCACACTGAGGCTGAGGAGTAAGGCCCACTGAAATTCCCTGGAGCCTATTCTGAATAAACATGCTTTTGCATGTGTTAGACCTATTCTTAACTATACATCTTTATGCCATATCCACAAGACTGAAGCCCTTCATTGGGGCAGCCCAGTCCTATTCATGTTTACTTAAAAGTAAGTCCTGCTCGTTTCAATTGGACTAACTTCAAAGCAAGGGTGCACAGTATTTCACTCCTAGAATCCTTGATCTGGAAAAGACCTGAACTTTCCTGAGTAGTCTGTTTAAACACTGGGATGCAAGCTTAAGGAGATATTACTCTGCTGTATTGGCTGGCATCTATAAATAGCACAGAATATATTATGTCAACAATATTATTATGTCAACCTAAGCTAATGTCAAACAGATTGCAGAGGTTAGAAGCGGTCAGTTAATCGGTATGATGACCCAAAAGGCTTAATAAGAACAGGTTGAAAATACTCTGAGCAGTCCAGGCACTTTCAAATCAGTATGGAGTGGATTGCACCCATAGCTATTTAAATGGGATTTTAATCTATAAAGCAAAATAATAGAGAATACAAACCTGCAAAACAGGGCACTGTTATAAACCATTTCCTGCTCTGGACAATCCTTTATCTTGTGGGGATGGGGTCCTCCTAGTGAATAAAATAATAGCCATAATTTCTTTTTGGAGTTTGGTAGCCTATCTACTCTGCATTAAAAATCCTCTTTCAATATTGCTGCATATTGCGTAGAGAGATAAAATGACATCTCTTGTAGAATAACCTACCTAGTTACCGGTAATCGGTTAAAAGCATGGTAAGTTGACTGACTCAAAATATTTCCTGCTTTGCTGTGTGTATGAAAGTCTGGTGACAGGTAGCTCAAAATGCTTGGTAGGCCAAATTATGGATTATAACCTTTCTAAGCAAGATTTATGGCAGATTCTCCTGTGTAGACACTAGCTGTTCAAGGTAGGGAGGAAGAGATTGTGCATTTAAAAATTAAGACTATGTACAGTATTGCAAGTTGTCCATAAAAAAGCACCAGCATTTTTTGTGGTGGTTTTCACTTTTTTTTTAATCTAATCTACCTTTCTGGACAGTGCCCAGCCAAGGTAGCTTACAACAGTAAACATTTATAATATAACAATACAAAAGAAACATAAAGCTTTCAATCCCTTCTCCAGATAAACTCAATCAACATACTTAGCCAGCAAATTAAAACACTTTTTGCAGAGCTATTTAATGTTGTGCTCAGTTATACTCTCCCTCCCCCCCCTCTCTCTATATATGTGTGTCTTGCATATTTATTGTCTGTTAAATGCAAAGATGATGTTTTCAGGTTGCAATCCTTGCCCAGGAGTAAGTCCCACTGAATCCAGCGGGAATTACTTCCAATTAGATGTTCCAGGGATTTCACAGAAAGCCCCCTGCCTTTCTCAATAATCTTCAAGGAGGCCTCAAACAGGCCAACTTTCAGATCTCAAGAGTCTTACAATCCACCAGGTGCAACATAATAGAGGTTAAAGCCAGAAACAGAGGAGTGTGTGTAACATACACATTTATAATCTATACACACACACACACCTGAAAAATCTCTGTGCTTCAGGCCTGGGAGCTGGCAGATAAGAGTGACCATCCCAGAGAGGGAAGACACAAAATTTCTGTCAACTTTTTTTCCTGGCACAGCTCTTTCATAATGGCCAGAGGCAAAAAGTAAACAGGTGAAACTTTTTCTATCACTCCATCTCTGTGTCTGGAAAAGCTCCACCTGCTCAATTTCTGCCACTTAGGTAGTTGTTGAAGGCAAAGAGTGTGGGATGTATTTGTGGGATGTAAAGCACAGGAGCAGTCAAAACACAACATTGCTAGAGTGGACATAGAAGGGGAACTCTAGGCCAGCCAGTCAGAACTTGCTGATTCTCCTAGGATGGGATGGACTTCCTCTGTGTAACTGGGGATGGGTGTGGTCTCACCTGGGCAGGTTAACACAAAACCACAGGGATCAGACTCCATCTTCCTCTTTTGGACCACGCTCTCAAAGAAGTGAGATCGCTAGGAACAAAGGAACAAAGGAACTGTTTTCCCTTACGGAACAGTCTCCTGAGTAAATGTAACTTTTACTAAGTTTAAGTCTGCCGTCTGGGATCCAACTGTGAACAGATGATTTCTTGTGAGTAAACTCTTTTTATGCTTTTATAGAAGACTGTGTAATGTCTTATTTTGAGAGGGATTAATGGGGAAAATACCAGGACATTACAGAGGTTTTAACTAACCTGAGCAAGCTTTCCGCTGTGTGTGTGTGTTTAAAGGGGAATGAACTCTGCTAATTTCTGGGACTTGTAAACACAAGTTGGAATAGGATATCTTAAACAACATATCTCCTGCATCCCAAAACATTCCCACAGTATTATTACTACAGCAGTCAAATATAACATGCTCCTGTTGCCTAGAATGGACACACAGGGGAATATGGCTCCAGACAGGGAGGACTTCCTGCCATACCTGCTCTGGAGCTTCCTCCCCCTGTTTGTGACCAGGGTAAATGGGTGTGACCTTAGCTAACCAGATAAAAGGGCTGGCCATGCAAACATCTCTCTCATGGACTCTTGGACTCTTAGTCTTCAACTCTCGCTCTCCTGGCTCTTAACCAATGCTTAGCTCAGCCTTCACATAGGATGGAGCCCACAAGCAGAAAGTCTGAGAAAGTCTGAGATGTAGCTCAGGCTTCTTTTCACAAGGTAACCACAAGATAAAGCCTGCCTTCAGATTACTGCTGTGAACTGAATATGAGTCAAACTTTATTCTTACTTTTAAAGAAGACTATGTTGTGTTGTTATTATTTTAAGAGGGAAATAAAAAGGGAAACTTACCAGGAACAAGCCAGACTGGATTGCTTAATTAAAGGATTCTAACGAATCATCAACTTACTTCCAAAGGGAATGTGCTCTGCTGTTTACTCACTAGCGTGAGTGAGGGAGGATAATATCAAAACAATATATCCTCTCCTACCTTCCTTAACATTCTCACAAAGGGGGCCTCCCAGGAAAGAAAGTGGGGGCGGGTGAAAATTAAATGCCTCAAAAATTGGAACGTCCCACCGTCTATCCCTGCAGGCTAGAGAAATAAGAAAAGACGAGGGAGAAGGAGAGAGGATGGGGAAGGGGAAGAAAACAGAGTATGGTTCTTTATTAGGCTGGCAGGGTTAGACACAGCCAGTTGTTGGTTTTCGAAAAGAGAAGTGTTAAACCCCCAGCATTAAGCCCTGTCCTTTGAGTTTACTTTGTGAGGAGAGGGTAGCGCGCTCTGCGTGCGCCTACAGACATTCGCCGCTCCCTGCTCCCTATCCCGAGTCTGAAGCGCACTTTCCTACACAGCTGAGCCTCTTCCGCTCCTTAGAGACAATCTCATGGAGCTCAAGGGGCCGACTTTGAAGTTCAGCGCCAAGGGGAGCAGGGGCCGCCAGGATGCAATCCAGAAAGAAAGCTCCATTGAATACAAGGAGAAGCCGACAAGGCGTTGATGGGCGCTTCGCGGGTGCTCCTTCTCTTTGGGGCTGCGCAAACCTCCGAGGTCGGGTTCCCAGCACGCGCCCCTTCCCCTTTGACGGGGAGGCTTTCTCCTGCTGGAAGGAACAAAAGCTTGGGCCCAGCTCTGCTCTCACCGCCCCTAAAGCTGCTCTGCCCCCGGCCCCGTTGACCTCTCAGCCAAGGCCTGGAGACTCCGCAGCGAGATGATGTGCCTGCTGCCTGCCTGTCTCTGTAACGCTCTTGGAAGTCCCTTCCCTTTCTAGTAGGAAGCCAGCTTGAGAGGTCGCAGCCACGCGACCCGATTCCCCACGCGCGTCTCCTCGGAATCAAGTGCCAATGAGTTCCAGGGGATTTACTCCCGAGGAATGGTGCGTTCAGTAGGGCAGAAGGCCAAGGAGCGTCCTCAAGACAGGCTTCCAGAAGCCGGCCTTGCCCTGCCTGCTCTCTTGCTTCGTGGTTTATGGATCCCAGCCTTTTTTCTCCCTCCTCTCTCTCTAGTTGCTGGCACGCTGTGCCTAAAGAGCTGTCCTTTCCCCCAGGTGGAGAATATGCTTTATTAGTTTCATAAAGGTCTCCGTTTGCCGGCTCTCCGTCTTTTTCCCCTTTCTTCCCCTGCTCCCGCAGTCTGTTTTACAGGTTCCAATCTAATTGTGCCTTATGAGCTGCAAAACAGCCCAGAAAGCCTAATCATAACAGAGAGCGCTCTTCGCCTCTCTTTACCAGTCGGTGTTCTCCAGATCTATGTCCCAATATACACCTGGACAGGCGCAGATCCGTCACCCAGGCGCGCCGGTTACGGGTGCATCGCGTTTAATGGGAAGCTGAGCTTCTCTGCTTCGACGCGCAGGGAGGCAGGTGCGGGAGATTCGCTTCTGTTCCTAGTTGCGCGCGTTTCTCCTTCTCCTGCCCCGAAAGGCCAGAGACGTAACAGCGGCCGGCTCAGAAGCAAGTTCCACGAAACTGAATGGGGCTTACTCCCGAGGAAGAGCCCAGAGAGAAGATCTCAAAGCTACAACGATCGCCGCAGGAAATCCCACCCGTAGGCAGGAGAATGGAGCAGGAGGAACCCCAAAGACATCCCACATTTTGACCTGAAATAATACACGTTGCCATCTAATTGGCGAGGGGGGTCCTTAATACCATTATGTCTAGCATTACCTGCGATTGCCCTCAATGAACCTTGCTTCTGAGTAGACAGTGCATAGGATTGGGACGAAAGCTCCCACTCAAGTCCCAGCTCAGCCGGGTCCACGAAGCCGTTATGTCGGAGAACTTGAATCAAAAGGAGGACTTAAAGTCGACCTTTCTGGTTTCACTGTTTCAGAGAAGGGGTTCTGACCAGGCCTGAGTCTTTACGGGGTCGAAATTAAACCAGGACTTCGCTGGTTTACAAGGGTTACACAACTTTATTGCCAGGATTGCTTTCTGCACCCAAAGTCGAGACGGTTCCAGATACGGAGAATCACTACACTAATGAGAAACTGAAATGAATTAAATCGATGCGATTCTAGTTGTGCACGCGGGACATATACAAATATAGCCGCCTCCTTTTTTGTTGTTGTTGAAATCATAGCAATCTTGGTTCTGGAGCAGAGAGAAAATCCACACGGGATATTTTAATGTACATGAAAGGGAGACGGGTATCTCTACTTTCTGGCACATGCAGTCAAACACTCTGGAATCCAGGGATGGACAGAGCTCATGAATGGGAATGGATTCCAACGTTTGGAGTGTGGGATCGCACGCTTAGAGTGCTGGAGAAAGGGGCGGGGATGAACAGGGAGTGCGGACAATTTCTCCAAAATCCAGCCTTACGGCCTTCCTTTAATCTTACTCCGAAGTCAGCTCCCTTTTATGTTAAGAGGCTTCCTTCGATGTAAGCGGGCACGGAAGCTGTCCAGTTAACGTGACTCTCTCAGGACAGAGATCTGGTCAGTCTGAAACAAATTCAAACAACTGTAAGGCCAAAAGCAACGAGAGGGGGCAAGGGAGGGAGAAAGCTAAGGTCTGCATTTCTGTTGTCGAAAAACAGAGAGAAATGTTCCCTTGCTATAATTTAAAGAGGTTTGGTTTTGGGGGTTTTTGTCCGTCTCCCTTCTTCCCATCCCCGGATAACGTGAGAAGCGAGCTAGAACTGAACCTTAAACAGCTGCCTTTATGTGAGCAGAGCTGACACGTCCCTAAACTGGCTCAACCTGGATTGTGCACCACTAAACTGGTTTCCCGAACCCCATCAGCTGAGCTGATGGGAGTTGTAGTCTAAAGCTGATTGGGAAAGCTCCAGGTTGTGGGAAGGTGAGCTAGATCTCTGCCCCGGGTACCAGGGCGTGTGATGCGGCGCCTTTCTGTTTCGGGAATCTGACTGAGAGATGCAGATGAAAGTGCGAGAGTTGGAGCTAAAACACCTGCGATCGACTTTAACTCCCTCTCTCTGCTTTCAGAAATAACTCGAACCTGGGAGATGAAGGTTCGGGTCCATTAGAAGCATAAATCGCTTCCCCAGCTCCCTACGCAAAAGCAAACAGACAACTAGGGTGGAAAGGTCGAGTTTGTGAGTGACTTTCCTGGAGGCCCTGATCCCAGGACACGTTGGGCGCCTTTAACATATATTAGACGGTGATTCTTAACATCCCCAGCCAAAACACTTTCAACCCGATCCTATGCAAAGTTAAGCATCCATTGATTTTCGGTGGGTTTGGGTGCGTCTAACGATATAGGGCTGGACAAATTCACTTGGAAGCAATAACATCGATTCCAAATTCCAATAGCTCTGGTTTTCTAGTAAGTCTTGAAGATCTGGTTACTAAAGAGGCAGGACGTCAACATTTCATTCGCGGGAGCGCGGAGAGAGAAGAAACTGGACTGGGGCAAAAGGAAGAGTTTAACAAAGCACACAGGAAAAGGAAGGTGTTAAGTTTCACTTCATTTTCCTTGCGAGATGTGGGAAAGTAACAGAGACACGGCGAAGAGCGATGACCTCGCGCCGGAGTGTTTACCTTCCTTTATTCTACCGGTGTAACCCCTGGGGCGACATTTGGATGATCTGGATGAACACACATGCACACTTTTCACATACGTGTACACTTTTACCTGTGTGTGTGTGTGTGTGTGTGTGTGTGTGTGTGTGAGAGAGAGAGAGAGAGAGAGAGAGAGAGAGACCAATGCGTTCGCTAAAATAGGGCAAAGATACTGCATGCGGTGTGTCTAGCAATATGTGTATCTGTGCAAAGTTAGCTCCTGTGCATGTCGAAGCAGACCCGTGTGCACAGTATATAGGGGCTCCGGTAGGATTGTACAGTACGTCGATGTGGTGTCAAAGGGATTAAAATATTGCGGGGGGTGCAGGCAATCCCCGCATCACAGAATCGATCACAAGATGCGGGGCACAAACACCATTTGAATGGCAATGCCCATCAACTTTGGGTTGGCCCGGCCCCCTCAAATCTTTTATGGAGGGACGAAGGGGCCTCGGCCCCTAGTAGTTGGCTCCTGTGGTATGTAGAGAGATAAATATGTAAGTACACAACACAAGCCAGTAAACGCCCTATAAAAGTATTGAACATAACACACTAGAGACAGCTGCAATCTTATGGCTCCCTTGGTTGGGAGAAAGTTCCATTGATCTAAGTGGAGCCCTGAGGAGAATTGCAACCAGAGCGAAAAGAGAATTTCGGTTTTACAAACACGCGTTCTGTTCATTTCTCAGATGCCAAGAAATGCAGACACACGTGTGTCTGTATATAGAGCTTTCATTGTCACTGATCGTATACTAATAGTCGAAGATTGGATTTGGACTGCGAGCACATCGCAGTCTTCCGTTCTGCCAAATCTGTATCAGTTTCTCCTTATCTACGCTGCACTCTTTACTCTTACATATGACCGTAAGACGTTCAGGATAGGACGAAGGGCCGGATGATCTTATTGCATGCATGCTCGGTATCCAAGCCATAGGGACACTCCCTCCCGTGGAACAACATCCCAATTCACTTTGTCTTTTCCCCAACTGAAGGACAGTCGGCTGGCAGTGAAAACTCCACGCTACCACTTGAAAGGAGTGAGATCTGATCCGGCTCTGCAGTCGCAACCTTGACTTCAGGCGCAGCTAGCATGGCCTAAAGGTCGGCTGCTGGGTGGGGGGGGGGAGGCCGAGTGTAGGAGAGAGAGAATAACTCACCTTCTTTGAGTTTGGGAAAGAAGGATGAGCGGACCCCTGCTTAACGTTGCTTCTTTGCATCTAGCCTTCCTCCGGTGGAGCTCAGTATAGTACGACAACCCTGAGAGGTAGGCCGGCTTGAAAGACCGTCATTTCCCAAGAACAAAGAGCTTCTCGGGCCTTTATCCCCACCCTATCATTCTCCTACCATTTACTTTCTCGGTTCGCACTTCCCCAATAAGATTATTTACTCAATCTTAAATTCATTGCCTTTAAACACACAAACACAAACTCGCTCTCTCCCTCTCTCTCCCCTTGTTTGCGCAGATCATCACGTTCCAGGGACAAATTTGTTTCCTACGAAGACTCCACTTTTAAAATGCTCCTCTGCAAAGCGATGCCATGTCACCGTGTGCGTGCGCTTCTTTAAGGTACATTAAAGGATCATTGCAGTCTCCCTGTGAAGTCATTACGCCTTTATCCCCACCAATTAACCACACCTCAGAGGGCTGCTATTAACAGCTACACTGAGCTTAAAAGTGAGGTATCCCATTTCAGAGAGATGTCGTGATCTCGCTCAGGAAATCCCAGCAGGCAGCCAAAAATGGAGCTCTGACTCCTGATCTCTGCCTTAACAGGTCTTTTAAATAAAATATAAAAAACACCACTCCACGCAACCCCGATAAGGGGAGAATTAAATATACTAGGGGGAAATATGAAGGCTAGAAAGTTTAGAGGTAGAAAGTTGGAGCGGGAAGAGGAATGTCCTGGAAGAACTTGCGGAACAGCTTGAAAGAAAGGAGAAAGAATTTCAGGTGAAATTGCAGGTTGTGAGGAGATAGTTTGTCTCAAAAAAAAAAAAAACAGCAACTACAACTGAATTGTAAATTAGCAGCAAGCGCTGATTAAAAGGCAAATAAATGCACGTGCACACGTTTGTGACTGAGAACTATCCAATCCTCCTAAATTGGTTTTGTGACATCCGATTTCTTATCTCGCTCTCTTTCTCAGCACACAAAACAGGAATGAAACCCCATTGATTTTCGGTGTGGGTGTGACTTCCAGGTGTCACAGGTGGGTTGGCGGGGAGTAACAGAAGACGTGATGGGGGAACTCGGAGAGCTTGAGGAAGAAAGCAGAAACCCTCCTTGCCCTTCTCCAGCAACTCTACCCAGAATTTGTCTTGAAAGAGACGGGGAAAATCTCTTTCTCTTTATCTGTCTCCTAGCTCGCTCACTTACACAAACTCACACACACCCAAAGGAAAGAGAAAGTGTGGGGAAATGGCCGGAAAAGAATGTTGCCGGTCAGCAGCGTGTTTGAAGGGAGAGCGTTTATTCCCTGCCACTTTGCCTCTGTTTCCTCTTCTGAGTAACCCATGAGGCTCCAGTTTAAAAAACTCCCCCCGATGCTGGCAAGGTTTTCTTTTCTTTTAAATAGTAACAACAACAACCCTCATCTGAGTCTTCTGCTTCTATCCCGGATACTTACCAGCCTTATAATAGCACCCTTATATAAACTAGAAAACCAACTTTCTGCTGTTGGGTGGGTGATTTTGCTTTTTTGGGAGCTCTGAACACCTTATGTTGCTCTTTTTTTGCCCCCTATGGCATTTCTCTTACTCGTGTCCTCGTTCTAAAACAAAAAATCAACAACTAACCCACCCAAAGGCAACAGGAGCCCTCACTCTTCCCGCCCTACCCCCATCCTTAAATGAGGCGGATTTAATTTTCAATATTTGGTACACAAAATTTAGCCAGCCGAAAGGAGATTAATTTTCTAGAATAATCCAATTAAAAGATTTCTAAACTAATCTTTTGGGGTGGGGAAACAGGCTGGGGTGGGGGAAAGGAGGGAAAGTGATTTATGGCCGTAGTTGATTGAGAAGACCGGACGGCTCCTTCTGCGGCTCTCTTAAAACTAAGCGCTCGCATCTGAAATTGACCAATGTCAGACAACCCTCCCTCCCAAAATTCAATTAACCCAAAGCAGTATGCTTTGAAGATTGATTTGTACCCGTCCTCACTCCAGTGGCACAAACCCGGTATAAATCCCCTACTCCGGCTTGTGGGTCGGGCCGCTTGTTTGCATTGTCTTCCCGAGTGGGTTTAATTCAGATGTTGCAATGGGGAAGAGAGTCGCTTATCACTCACACCATTCTTCCCCTCAAATCATAATGTGGAAAAGGAGTTCGTGCTGCTTACAAGCCCCATGGACTTTTTTTTCAAGTGCTAATAGATTTATGGTCTCCCCCTTTTTTTTTCCCCAACGCCCATCCACAGTAATTAGCACATATGTTCTAAATAGATGATAGTTTTGTGAGCAATAAAGCAATTACCCATCGGTGGAGCTGACAGTTCCTCCAACTAAACTCCAACCAGCAGCTAATTGGAAAAGTCATTTCAGCTCCATTGTCTGCAATTAGTCTTGCTAAACTACTGCACCCCAAACTAGCCGGTTTGAGGTTTATTTATTCATTTGCATTTGCATTTGCAAACGGTCATCGCACCAGGCTCAAACTTTTCCAGAGCTTACAACAGCTTTGTAGATTCTCTTCGGCTACCTTGGTTTTTTTTTCTCTCTCTCTGCCATTTCTGCCCCTTCCCATCGATACCGAGAGGTTCAGTGGTTCCCAAACATTTGTTCCTTCTGCTGCGGCCGTTTGTAAAAACAATATTTCCCCAGCCACTCGGGAATGGTGATCAGTGTTGCCAAATGGAGGAGGCTTAAACGCTGCTTCTAAGTTTTGTTTGATTTTTTTTTCTTCGCCCTTCTCCTTTTCAATTTTAACTCTGCATTGGGGGATTGCTTAGGGGGTCTTCGCTGTGGCCCCTGAGCACTAAATCAAATAAATCAGATGTTCTGCTTAATACACCGCCGGTCATTTTCTTTGTGACAAATGGGATGATTGGAACCCCAGCTCGCTCGCTCGCTCGCTCGCTCTCTCTCTCTCTCTCTCTCACACACACACACACACACACACACACAAGCATTCAGCCAGGAATTCCGGATCAGTTAGCAACGTTTATGTTTACTTTTGAGTCAAGAAAATGAGGCCGGGGGTAGGTGAGAGAACAGGCGAAAAGCCGGCCTCACCGCTCCTTTCTGCTGAAGATGGGGAGGGGGGAATTAAGAGGGTCTTCCTGATGAAGACTTATGCACAGTGGGGGGGAAGCAAGGCCTGGACGCGCCAGCGGAGCTTCACACCGAAGATCCGCCAGGTTTCGCCGCCACTTAATTTAATCTTCGTGGCACTGGGCCGGGAGATGAGTTGGGGCTTCCCGCCCCCGCCTCTCCGAAGCCCTAAAGTCGAAGTCAAATGGGGAGCTCTTGTTCTGACCTGCAGCCTTTAGGAGGCGTTTAAACGAGAAGGCGCTCCAAAGAGCGTGGTGGCCAGGAGGTGGCCTTCAGGGAAGCCCGGTTGGCCCTGGGAGGTTGGAGAGATTCATGGGTGGGAACGGGCAGCGCCTAGCAACCATGCCACCATTCGGAAGTATTTCCAGCTTCCAAGCATCCCTGGACTCTTAAGACAGCAAAGGTGACTCTTTCTAGTCAGAGGGGCAGCAGCAGTACAGTAGTAGAGAGGTATTTCCCACCCACTCCCTGGCAAAGGGATTTGGAAGCAACCTCTGAAATGTTCTTGGTTCCTTGCAGCCAAAGCCATTAGGCTAATAATAGGAAGGCCCTGTCTTTTGGTGCAGAGGAACAAATAATTCTGTCTAACCAGGTTCTTTTTTTCTTTTCTCTTTTGCCAAAAAAACACATACTGATCTCCCACACGAGGGTTGGGTGGGGGGAATAAAAAAAAATCGGTTCTGAACAAACAGGGACTTGGCTTTTGTGTCTTGTGGGTCCAACTTTAGCTTAGCATGCTAGCTATTGGGAAGGAAGAGATCGCGCTCTCTCCGCCCGCCCCCTTATCAATTTATTTCAGATTCACTGGGTGTCCTCAGTAGCAGTGGACGAAGCAGGGCCTCGTGCGAAGCCTACAAAACAAGTCCCGGATCTGGAGTGCGGATGGACTCCCCCCCCCTTTTTTTTTTTTTTTACTCGCCAGACGAACAGTTCCGTCCTAGCCTTGAGAAATTTGTTTCGGCTTCCAGGGACTTTGCAAAAATGGGAGAGGCGGGAAGCTTCTTGGAGGTTTGTTCCCTGCTCTGGTTTCCTTTGTATCTGTTTGCAAATGGGGAGTGGTGGTTGGAGGGGACATTTTGTTTTATTTACGGAAGGAGTCCATCAGTGAGGCCGAGGGACTCCTTCCATCCCAACCCTGCTTGCTGCCAGGATGAAATGCAGGCAAGGGAAGCAGGCAGCGTGTCCCTCTCGCCACCTTTCGCGTCTCCAACCGAGGCGCACGCGGTGGGGATCGAGGCATTCCTCCGCTCGCCGCCGCCTGGCTTGAGGCCTAGGCCAATCATGCAAGCCAGTCCCCTCCTTCCTAGAGTGAAGGCATTTTCGAGCCTTGCCCCACTTTCTTTCTGTGAAGAGCGATTAGATGGCGCCTATTCAAAGCTGCTGATCCAGAGAGAAAAGAGGAGTAGATAAAAGGCGATTTCAAGTGACCTCTTCGTCCTTTTCACACCAACCTGAGTCCCCAGAATAGCCGAGGATCAGCTGGGACAAAAGAGCGTCCCCTCCTTTGCCCTTTCAGCTTCAGAAGCCTCCGTGCAAGGGGTTAACAATAAAGCAGATTTCTCTTTCCCCCCACCACACACACAACACCCCCACAGCTTTGCCAGCCCCATGTCTTCCAGGATACTTTTTATGAGCCCCCCACAATCGCTGCTCTCTCGCGGGCACACACCCACCCCACCCCATGCTCCCCATAGCCTGCTTCACTGTGGCGCGATTCTTTATGGTCTGCTTGAGCTGTTTCATTGACTTTTTTTAAAGCCCAACTTAAAAGTCCTCCCGCCCCATCTCCTTAGCTGCCTGAACAGGCCTGTAATAAACACATCTCGACCCTGACAGTTTAAGGGAAATGTCAGATTTATTAGTTATATCAAGTTTAGGAGGAGTTCAGGGTGATGCTCACACCAGCAGCCAAGCCTGGATTCCCTCCCCCACCCCCTTGACACCCTCTCGGCGCCTCTAAGCGATAACTGAACAATAGGTGGTGCAAATCTTTTATTTTCTTACACACACACACACACACACACACAGAGAGAGAGAGAGTTCTTTTAATTTTTAGCCTGGGAAAGAGAAGTCCAACTGAACCCATCTCCTGATGGGCTAATGCCTATGATAAAAGAAATGGGAGCTGTGACAGGTGACTATTATGGGAAATGATTCTACAAGCCAGGAGATCGTATTGTCAAGACACGGGGGAAAAACGTCTCTTGCAAGTGTGCCCCCTTTTCATCCCCAGCATAGCCAGATATTAATGTCTACACACACACACACACCTACTAGATCTGGGCATCAGCTTGCCTGGGCCCTACGTGATGCGCGTATGACAAGACAGGTCTCCAAGTGAAGGGTAGATCCTCAGAGAAGCCAAAGGGAGACTCTCCAGCACTGCCATCTACACTCATGGAAAGTCCTCGCTCCTCACCCCGCTCACTTCAGGGCATCCGCACACACTTATGTAGGTTCGCTTCCCGCATTAAAATCCCCGCAGCTTTATTTGTGCGGAAAGTCAATATTTGGTTGTGAGAATTCGCCATTTTGCGCAGGGAACGGGGTGGGGAGCGCATGGGAGAAGACCGCTCTGACGCAGGAAGGCTGCAGAGCTTGCTGACCGCCTGTTTCCTGTGTCCTGCTAGGATCTTCCGGATCCATCTCGGCCGTGAAACAAGGCACACTATAAAAGCTGGCAAATATGGGTCCCTCTGTTGGCGGAGAGATTCCTGCGCCCCTCGAGGCCACTCGACTACGGCGCCTGGTTTAAGAGGCCCAAACGACCCTTTCCTGGAAATATTCTCCAGGGAACATTAGTGGGATTTACTCCTGAGTAAGGGCTATACTGTAAACCTGCAATCCTGCCCCCGCTTTCTTGGGAACAAGTCCCCCACTCAGCTCCGTGGGACTTCGTTCCAAAGAAACAGCTGGTGGGGGATCGCGCTACCTCTGACCTCTGCACAGTTTTCAACTTGTTTGGGTTTCCTGGCTGATGTGTCGGCAAATCCACGATTTCAGTGGCCAGCTGCCTCCGTCTGGTTGAGAGGAGACCGCCGCGCTCTGAAAGCACCTGGTAACCCAGCGCGACATTTCGCTAGGTGCCAAATGGCCAAGTCGAGCCCAGAATACAGCCTGATGGCTCCTAGTGAGGCCCGCGAGGGTGGGCGGGAGGTCTTTGGGGGAAGGTATTTTGCTCCTTTGCCTTGCTTCTCTTACAACTTCACAACAAAAGCATAAAGCATACAGCTTTCATTTTAACCTTCGACCACTGGCCTGTACCTAACCGGGAACCTTTGCCCAGGTTAGAGCCCCTGATTACTCCAGACACTCTCCTCCCTTGCCCCAGCTGCCTTTATAGTAAACTCGCAGCGTTTTCTCTTCTGTAAGAAAGCCTAGAAGGAATGGTATCTTCACATATTTACTTGGAAGTAAGTTACATGGAATTCAGTAGAATTTACTTTCAAGCCCCAATGGGTTAGGCAGACATTGGATTCCAAGAAAGGACTGCTTTAAAAAGTAGGTCTGATTAAGATGTTGAAAGTAAGTTAACTAGAACTTATATCACATGTGCACAACACAAGCTAGCTTCATTTACATTTATGTAATTTTAATATTTTGCTGGAAGCCGCCAAGAGTGGCTGGGAAAAACCCTTCCAGATGGGCAGGGTATAAATAATAAATTATTATTATACATTATTATTATATTATGGAGGGAGGATTTGCTGGAATATCTGGTGTGCGTGTGTGCATGTTTGTTTGTTTGTTTGTTTGTTGTTTGTTTGTTTGTTTCCAAACAAGCTTTAAAATGGGAATCATCTTGCACTTGGTCCGCTGAAGTGAGTAAGGACATAAAGGAAAGCAAGTACAGATCAGTTGAGAACTCTCAGGGATCCATCCGGGCACTGGTGAAATCCTCCCTCCCTCCCATGCACACGAATCTGAGCATCCGTGTGAGTGCATCAGGCTTTGTCTAGAGAGAAGGGGGCAGCTGAAATATTAGGCGGCCAGTGGCTATTTATTTGAAAAAGGGCTGTAATCCACTGGGTATACTTTGCCTGGGATTCTGGGAATGGCCAATTGTGTATGAGATTGGGATGGAGAGTGTGGGTGGGGGAGAGAGAGAGAAATCTGCAGATTTGTGCAGATAAGGTCGAGGAAGAGGCAGGCGCGCCTCCTTTTTCCACCAGGGCAGGAGTTCCATTGCGCTGGAAACCGACCAGCAGGGAAGAGGGAAAGCCGTGACCCGGCACTAGTGCAGACGGTAAATGCGGCCTACTTCCGCTAGTCGTGGAAGCGGCATTGCTGGGCAGGCTTCCCTGCCAAGGCCCGGCTCGCTGACAGTCTTGGCCCTGCTGGACACCAAAGCCCTCGCCAACGGAAGGCAGAGGGAGGAACCAGCAAGGCCTCCGCCACTACGCACTTTGCTGCTGGGGGGGGGGGGCTTTTGGGGGGAGGTGGGGGGATGGAAAGAGGTGGGTCAGCAATGTTTACACTGCAATTAATATTTGACGAGGACTGGAAATAGTCCTCGAGGGGAGGGATGCCCCTCGACAGGCTGGCTTCTCTAGTGGATCAGGCATCCAAAAGCTGGAAGGCAGCGCTTGTCAAGAGTTCGTCGAAAGCGCGAGCTCGCTGATTTGTGGGGCAAGCGGCCCAGCATGCTGGTAGCGTGTGAAAGTGAGAGAACAGCATTCAAAGCACGCCTTCCGTATGGCTTTCTGGGTCTGTTTTAAGTTGATCTATGTAGAACGGGGATGGCATATGTGTGCTTTAAAAAGCACTTCCCAAATGTCATGTCCTAACGAAATGCAGCTGGATCTCTTACCAGAACGGGGAGTGAGTTGCTCAAAGTTGCTAAAAGAATGTAACAGATTTTTTTTTCTCCACTTGGGAGAGAGTGAAGAGCCCTCCTGTGCTATTTTTCCCTATAAGGATTCTCGAATACACAGCCATGCACAAACACACAGTCAATATATATTATACAGTACTGTATTGAAAAACCACACATGCGCCATACACTAGATTTTTGCAAAGGCATCGGGCCTTTGAATTTTAAAAAAAGCAAAGGTTACAGCAGCGGATAAATATTTCTGGGTACAGATCATTTCCATCCCCCAGCTAGGCTTTGCTATTACCTTCTCTTCAGCCCATATTTGGTTTGGGTGTTTTACGGAAGGAGGAGGTTTCGTTTTTTAAATACACCCCCCCCCCCTGGTTCCATGAAAAGTTTTGACAGACACAACGTTATCCTCTGGTCCAGAGAAGAAGGGTGTATCCGAAAACATTACCCCAGAGAGGAGAGCATTTCTTTTCTGAACCCACAAAGTGACTGTAAGTCCCACTGTTTCAAATGAACAGAGTAGGTTACTTCTATGTAAGCGGTGCTCTGGCTCGTGGTCTTAGGCTCAGCCTGTCTGCATCTCTGTTCTCCCATAAAACGACCTCATCAGATTACAAAGCCTTGGCTAAAACATCGAAAGAGGAATCCTGGTTGGCTCCACGCAGGAAAAAAACAAAACCCCTTAAGCGGAGCCCGTGCATTACTTCCAGAATATTACAACCTCGTTGAACATAACTGATCTGCTTTATTTTACCACCATCCCAGTTCACGCCTATTGAACACCATGGAGGCGCCTTATTTTAAATTCTTCACACACACCCTCGCTGGTTTGCATCTGAAAATGCCATCCGACTGTCCTGATATTTGAGGTTCAACCGGTTTAGCAACTCCCCTCTGCTTAACCAATTTGCCCATTGCGGCCCAAGATGGGATTCTAAACACAGATAAGAGACGCGGGAAAGGAAACCTATGCGATTTCCATGTAAATATAGTTAGGCAAACGTTGGGGTTGGCAGTCTTGAGGAAGTTAGAGCTCGCTTCTGTTTTTCGGGGCATACTTTAGGCACCGCAAGAAGCTGGCGGGGAAAGCCGGCTTTCCCCAATTAATTACGTTGTGACCACATTACTTTTCTTTATTTCCTTTTGCTCTCGGAGAGAGAGGAAAGTGAGCGTGTGAGAGGGCGGGAGAAATTGACAAAGGATTTCTATATTTGAGCCAGCTTCTTTTGGAGAGGTTAAGGATCCCCGCTTGCAATGAAGGATCCATTCATTTATCGCTGCCTGAATTCCTATCCATTTCCCATTCAAAGACCCAGCCAGATCCCTAAAAGATGGGATTTCCTGAAGGACTCATCAAATTGGCTAGGCTTCGCTCTATTTTCGCTGAATAAAAGCAGAGATTGAGTGGGTTCTGTTTTATACCTATTCTAAGAGAAATGTGGTATCCTTAGGGACAGCAAAGGCAATCTTGGAGCGGGGGAGAACAACGTAATCGGAATTAAGGGTGGGTTTTGTAATTATTTTTAATGGGCCTTTCCTTGTCATAAAGGTCTTTCTGTCTCCCCCTCTCTCTCGTTCGGTGGATCTCCCTGTTGTCCCTTTAATCTGTTGACACTCCCCACCACCACCCTAGATAAACAGGCTGCCATCGATCTTTTCATTAGGTGATCAAATAACAAACAGAGCAGGTGAAAGACAACAGCATTAGCACGCTGACACTCGTCTGGCAATCCCTCTTTAGGGGATGAAAAGTCCTGGCATAAACACTCAGCCCCACTAAATGGATCTGTTCACCTCTTCTTTAAACCTACCTAGGGCAATAGGAGGACTATGGGATTCAGCTTTGGATCTGTATAAGTCGATCGCTGCTCATTCTATATATTCACTTCCTATCTGAGGTTGTTCCGGGAGGCAGCTGGTCCCATGGTCTTAAGGATTGTGGTTGGGGGGGGGGGGTTCGACAACATTGTTCAAACAAAAAATATTATTTTTGCTAACTCTGCTTCTGCTTCCTAACTTCTTACATCTCTGTCTCTCCGTCTTCTCCGCCCCCCCCCCCCGCCCCCATCCCTGCCGCCTCTCCTTCAGATGAAATCTGGCGGGGAAATCCCAACCAGGCCTGAACTGGGTGCCTTTTCAGGGTCTCCGACAAAGCAGGCGAGATTGTGGAGGAAAGCAGAGAAGGGCCATAGTTTTTTTGGGGGGGGGGTGTTTTTAAAAAAAGTTATATTGCCCAAGTGGAACTCTATCAGAAGAGGATGGGGTGGGGATGAGAGATCCCAACTCCCTGCTGCTTCCCAGCTTCTAAAAACCCACCAGAAACACACGTTACAGAAAGCAAAAGCTACTTGCCTTGGGCAGCGGAGGTTCTGCTAGTTGCTGGTGGAAGCGATCCGGACTCCGACGAAACCTTGTCAAGAAGCTGGTGCTTCTCTGTGCACCTTCTCCCCGGCTTTCTTTCTCTCTCCCCTTCTCCCTCCCTCTTCTCTCTCTCTCTCTCTCTCTCTCTCTTGCTCTGCCTCTTTTTCCCCCCTCTCTCCCTCCCTGTCTCTCCATAGTCCGGAGAGTAAAACCTTAGATGATATACATACAGAGCTGGTGTGTGTGTGTGTGTGTGATTTAATCTTATTCGTTTCACCTTTTCAGTGACCACCAGAAGACAGGACCGAGAGTTTATTGGGAAAGAAAAGAGAGGCGAGGAGGCAGGCGAGAGAGAGCCCACTGTTGCATAGTCAATAACATCCTTTTTATCAATGCAATCTACAATAGGGACGGCTTGGCAGGAAAAACTGATGCGGAGGGTGGGGGGAGGGAGGGAGAAATCCACCCTTCATTATTTCACCACCAAATCGCAAACCGTGTCTTCGGGTCCAGGACTCTCCTCTCTAACTGGTGCCTAATATTTTCACAACCTGAGAAGGGACGCACACAACTCTCTCTTTCTCGCCCTTAGCTCTCGTTCGCTGCGGTGTTTTGGAATAGCCCCCGCCCGACCAAACCCGGCTCTCTGCTGGTGTAGAAACTTTGATGGAAGTTGAGAAAACAAGGAAAATAAGGAGAAGTCAGGAGGGACAGAAGATCGAGAAGCTAATGGAGAAATACTCCAATGGGAAGGATTACTCCCCATACAAACATGCAGGCAGGGAACAAATATTAAGGGAAAGAGCCATTCAGATATTCTCGTGTCCCTTTCTGCTCCTTCACCGGAGGCGCAAGCTTTTTATTTATTTTTTAACTACACAAGGAAGGGGGGAGCTAAACAAACTGTAGTTTCACCGCTTTCTTCCTGTCCGCTAGATGGCAGCACGAACCAGCGATTCTTCTAGGACTGACGAAGGGGAATTTGTGTCGTCTTCGCGCGCCCCCCCCCCCCACTACCCGGTTCCCAGAATACACTTCTCCAAACTCACATTCTCTCTCTCTCTCTCTCTCTCTCTCTCTCTCTCTCTCTCTCTCTCTCTCTCTCACTTGAACTTTCCTTTACAAGCATTGATCCTTTCATAAAAACGGCAAAACCGATCACTTACTTATGTTATCCATTAATCATTACTGAGCCTGTTAAAAAACATTCGCGAAAGCAAAACACAAGAAGGACGGACAAGTTAATTTAATATATGTATCTATATATTAATATTAAACAATAAATAAAAATAATAGGTTTTGGAGTGGAACCTCCATGTGAAATGGGGTTGTCGATTTCTGACCGGTCAAATTGCGACGGGAATGAAATCTATTTTTAAAAATTACTAAATTCTGGAGAATATTTAAAGTGAGGGGAAACAGGCAGCGAGGTGGAAGGGGGAAAGAGGGGGCTGCTGTTGAACTGGAACATATGGGACCATAAATGTATTTTTTAAATACTCTCAGTCCTTATGGACTCTCCTTAGCCATCTCCTTCCAGCCATTAAACAATGGAATCCAGCCCAAGTATCGTAATTCCTAATCAGGGTTATTTTTGGAAGGAAGGAAGACGGGGGGGGCGAAATATCCCAAAAAGAAATCTGATCATTAAAAAAAACTTTTCAGAATGAGCCAAAATAATTTCCTTTAAATTCCCCTTTCCCCCTATCGCAATGCATCTCTTCCTCGCCCCCCCCCACCTCCTGCTTTCTTTTGTCGTGTGTGTGTGTCTGTGTGTGTGACCATAGACGACCCATACTAATCAGGTCTCAAAGTAAATAGCAGAGCAGGGCGATCTCAATGTAAATTGTGCTTGTCAGAAGAATCCCCCTCCCTTTCTCTCTCTCTCTCTCTCTCTCAAGCCCCCTCCCTTCCCTCTCCCCCCCCCCTTCCCATCTCAGTCAGTAGGTAGCAAAGAATAAAGGCGGAGGGGGGAGCGAGAGAGAGAGAGAGGAGATCTCAGCCAATGGAGTGAAGGAGGCTTGGCTAACCTTAGCCTCCCATTTTCTCTCCCCCCAATTCAGGGCTCTGACCAGTCAGTCGCCTTTGATTATCAGTTGCCAGCAGCCCCTCTCTTGGCTCCTTGACATGAGCTCCATATAAGGCAGCGATCTCCATAGAAACGTGTCAGTTTCAATAGTAGTGTCAAAGTTCACTATATACAGACATTCGCGCAGATCCCCCTTTCGGAAACATTGCTCTGCTAGTCTTCCCGTTTAAACGCATTCATTTTTTGGTTCTCTCTCTCTCTCTCTCCCTCTCTCTCTCTCTCTCTCTCTCTCTCTCTCTCCTTTCTTGCATATTCTATTAGTTGAAGGCTGGTTTTTTTTTCTCTTTATCTCCTTCTCTCTCCACTCCTTTTCTCCTTTTCCTGGTGCCTCTCGCTTCCTTCCTTCATGAGACCAGAGAGAGGGAAAACTTAAAAGAAAGGGGAAAGACCGCAAAAGAAAAAGAGCAAAAAGAAAGAAAGAAAGAGGGGCGCCTTTTGAACATCTTCATATCTTCAATTTTTAAACACTTTTTTTTAATTGTTATTTTGGGGGAGGGTTTTGTTCTTGGCTGCGGAGGTTTGTTTTCTTTTTCTTTTTCTCCTCCGAAATTTACTTTAAAAAGAAAAGAAGAAGAAGAAGAAGAAGAAGAAGAGGAAGGTTTTTTTCCCCTCCCTTCCTTCCCCTTCCTCTTGGGCGATCTCCAGTGATTATTGTCAGCAGCACGGAAGAAGAAAGAAGGCGAGGAGAGAAGGAGCTGCCGCGCGAGCGAGGAAGGCGCCAGGAGGAGAGCAAGCCGGAGAAGCAGGAGAAGGGGCTTTTATTTATTCGACCTACTTTGGATCTCTCTCTCTCTCGCCTTTCGGCTTTTCCCCTCCCCTCGGCGCGCGGCTGACATTCGCTCCGCTTCTGCTCTCTCCATGTTCGCCTTTCGCTCCGCCACTTGGCTGGGGATCCTCGGTCTGCCGCGCCTGGGCGAAGTCGAGGGCGCTGCTGGGGCTTCTCCTTTGTATCTTCCCCAGCGAAATTGACGAGGGAGAGAGGCAGAGAGAAAGAGAGAAAGCGGCGCACACGGAGAAAGAGAGACACAGCTAAAGAGAGAGAGCTCGGCGGAAAAGCAGCGGCGGCAGCGGCAGCGGCGGCGGCCGGAGCCGGAGCCCAGAACAACGGCGGCGTCGGCGGCGAGAGACCCCCAAAGTGTCTCGTCCAGTCTCCTCTCGCGTCCTCCTCGTCGTTGTCGCGCTCGGGCTGGTCGGCGGAGCTTCCCGAAGCGCCTTTCCTGCATGGCTGACGCGCTGCCTCGGACTTGGCCCCCGGACACCCGCGCGACCTGAGCGGCAGCCGCAGCTCGGCTCCCCGTGCGCCTTTGCCGGCCTCCCTGCGCGCCGACGGGCGCGATCCAACGGCGGCTCTCCCGGCCGGGCCCCGGCGGCTTCGGCGGCGAGCAGTGGCGGCGACGGAGGCGGCCGCAGCCCCGGCAGGGAGACCAGCTTCTTCACCAGTAGAAGCGGCGGCAGCAGCAGCAGCAGCTTCGGCGGCAGCGGCGGAAGCAGCATCGCGCGGCTCCGGGCTCCTTCCTTGCTGCTGCTGCTTCTTTCGTGCCGGCCGGCCAGGCGGGCGCGCCGCTAGCCCGCCGCGGACGGTGCGGGGCTGGCTGGCCCGGCAGGGTGTCCGGCGAGCCGGTCGCCTCCTCTTCCTCCCTTTCCTCCTCCTCCTCCTCCTCCACCTCCTCCTCCTGCTCCTTCCCCCCGTCGCCCTCTCCTCCCTCTCCTCCCCAGGGTCACCCTCCTGAATGCCTCTCCCGACAGCCCGCTTCGCCCTGGCTGCTTTTGCAACTTGAAAAGGGACACGTTTCTGGGGGGGAGGGAAGGAAGGGACTGAGAGAAGAAGCAGGAGGAGGAGGAGAGCGGGGGACACCATCCTGCTAGACTGGGGGGGGGGGGTTAAACCCTCTGGAATTCCATTGTCTCCCCCCTTGCCAAAAGAAAAGAAAAAGAAAAGAAGCCACTCCACATTAGAGAGGGGGAAAGAGAGAGAGAGAGGAAGGAAGGAAGGAAGGGAAGAAGGGAAGAAGGAAGGAAGGAAGGAAGGAGGGGGCAGGGCAGCAGAAAGAAGCAGAAAAAGATCGGCAGCGGGAGCAGAGGAGAGGCGGCGGCGGCGGCAGCCACAGCAGCAACAGCCGCGGAGAGGCGGGAGGAGCCCCGATCCCTCGCCTCTGCCCCCCCCCCGACAAACCCAGGCAGCCGACCTTCTTTCCCCCCTTACCCTACCCCACCCCCCTTCCCCACCCCGACCCCGACCCCGACCCCCACCCCTCCTCCTCTCCCGGCCTCTTCTCCGGCAGCCCACCATCACCACCAGGCACCCCCCCTCTTTTTTTTCCTCCGTGGGCCCGAGATATGGCAATGGTAGTTAGCAGCTGGCGAGATGCGCAAGAGGACGTGGCCGGGGGCGGCCCCACCGGAGCAGCTCAGCCGGGCCGGGACCCGCAGCAAGGGGCCTCGGCGGCCCCCCACACGCCGCAGACGCCCAGCCAGCCGGGCGCGCCGTCCACGCCGGGCGACAAGGGGCAGCAGCAGCAGGGATCGGGCCAGAGCCAACAGCAGCAGCAGCAGCACATCGAGTGCGTGGTTTGCGGCGACAAGTCCAGCGGCAAGCACTATGGGCAGTTCACCTGCGAGGGCTGCAAAAGTTTCTTCAAGCGAAGCGTCCGCAGGAACTTAACGTACACTTGCCGGGCCAACCGGAACTGTCCCATCGACCAGCACCACCGCAACCAGTGCCAGTACTGCCGCCTCAAGAAGTGCCTCAAAGTGGGCATGAGGCGGGAAGGTGAATATTATTTCTTCCCTATTCGGATCCGGATTGTTTGTGTGTGTGTCCAGGGCAGGTTGGGAGGAGGAGGAGGAGGGAGAGAAGGCTGGTACCCCCTCCCTCTCCTCCGAGCATCCCCCTCCCCACCAGACAAACAGACATACTTTCGCAACCACTACACTTGCTTCCTTTAGAGATGCGTAATGTTCCCATTACTCTTACTGCACCACCGATTGAATGGTGTCTATTCCTGGGTTGGGGGCTCTCTCCTTTCTTGGCTTGGAGCTGGTGGGGGCAGGCAGAGAGCGAGAGAGAGAACGACCCTTCTTTCAGGCTCCCTTTCCTCTCTTCATTATTTCGCCCCATTAGAAAGATGGGGGGAGAGAGAGAGAGAGAAAGCACAACAGTTCACGTTAGATCCTTCCCCCACCACAACCCTGGCCTCAAAACTGAGAGAGACGTGTGTTGTGTGTAAGTTTGTTTGTTTGTTTGTTTTAAAATCATAATATATATATATTTAATGGAGGGCCAGTGATGTTTAAATTGCGCTGTTTGTGTGGCTGCTTCCTTGCACCTTCGCTCTCTGCTAGGCGATCCCACCTCGCCAAATCCGGCCTTCTTTGGACTCCCTCGTGCTTTCAAAGGAAGTTTGTGAACGATCACTGCTTTTACAGTTCTGTCATTTCCCACCCCGTGTGCATGCTGCTTGTTTTATTTCTCCATCAGACGCCATCGTCGCTTTATACTGCATCCCAATAATACTGGTTCTTATTAGTCTTATTTTTAAGCATAGCTTGCTTTTGGAGTGTGGTGCTTATTTGAAAAGGAATACCTCCAGTGTTGTAATGGTACTGTGTGTGTGTGTGTGTGTGTGTGTGTGTGTGTGTGTTAATTCCTAGAGAGAGAAAGAGATTTATATGAATGAAAGGAGTAGTTATTATATGTATTTGTATGTGGGGGTGTATGTGTGTGCTTGTGTATATACAGCAAGATCGATTTACTGCGGTGGTGTTTTTGGTCTCCACATAGATATATACACACACACTATTTAGCTGTTTGATGCTGAAAATTCAGCCTCGTGACCCTATTTAAATAGGTCCTTAGGAGTCAAATGAGCCAAACACTTTCGGCAATGGAAATGGCTTGAAAATAATAGGGGGGGATTTTATTTTATTTTTTAAAAAAGCACATCTCTCCCGTGTGCCACAAGGAAGGAATGGAAATCCTTTTAAAACGGGCCACTGATGACTTCATTTAGGAGTTTCGGAGAGCTGTTGTCAGGATAGGGGTCTCGGGGAAAAATGTATATATCGAGAGCGAGGGGGAGCATAAGGATATATATGTATAGCAGCTAACAGCCCTCTCACAGCCTTTGAGCTGTGTTTGCATTTAATTGAAACACAGAACTGCCAGGTTTGGAAGTATAATTTGCAGAGGGAGGAGGGAGGAAAGGGGGATTCTGACAGCTCGATGGGAATATTAGATTCCCCCCCATCAAAAGTATGATTAACAACAGGAAGCCCTGAAGAAAATAACTCTTCCTGTGAAACTGAAAATATTAATTTTCTGCGCCTAAGAAATAACTCTCAGTTGTCCTATGTTTGCTCTAAGTTACCTTTGTTTACATGCCAGGAGTGTGAATTGCTGACCCAGATTAAGCAGACCCGGACACACACACGCGCGCACACACAAACTTTGCTCAGTTTCGGAAACTCCAAGCATGCTTGCGTTTGGGGCTGGGGTGGTTAATGAATTCCGTGAGTTTGTGTGCCCGGCGCGTCTGTGTTTCCACTGGCCAGATCGTGGGCATATATTTCCCACCCTCCTTTAATTTTCATTTTTATGCATCTGCAACCACGCAGAGAATCATTTGCCCTTCTTGCCACACTCATGTTCGGCTTCCGTAAATCGAAATCTTCATTTTGACCTCCTTTTTAATAACAATAACAGCAGTCAAACCTCCCCCCCCCCGTCCTCCTCCAACCAGGGAGAAAGAACTCTGCTGCAAACAGGAGAGAAGCTTCCTCAGCTGAACTTTAGGACCTGTTTAGAGAGAAGGCGCAGGGGGTAGATCTCCCACCCCTCACCTCACCCCACCCCACCCCCACTCCAAGCACTTTTGCAAGCCTATTTGCTGAGTGGGACTCCGGACTGGCAAATAAAGCGGGGAGCCTGCGCGGGATGGCCTTTCCGGATTGCCAATCCTCGGAGTGCTAAATCGGCCGAGAGGAGACCAAGGATGGCTGCCTGGCTATCAGGCAAGGCTAGGAGGGAGCAACTTGGAGGTGGGCCCCGACTTTGGAGAGTTCTTTCGGGGACTCTGTCACCATCATCATCATCACCATTTTCATCATTCCTCTTATTATTACTATTACTGCAAAGAGAATGGCAGTCTTGTAAAGCAGTATACATGTCCCCATTTACACAACAATGCAAGTTGAGATGGGTGGGGGGAACAGGCTTGCATTGTGCGTGTTTGCCACCCTCCCGGCCGGATTTGTGCGTGCCTGTGCGAGAGAAAGAGCCGGCGCCTGTGTGTGTGCCTGTGTGCGCGCTGTGTGCGCGCGTTGCTGTGGGAAGAAGGCTCTGCTTTGTTGCGCGGCGGCGGCTAGCGGGCTGGGTTTCGCCAAGGCTGCTGGATGCACATTTCCTCTCCTTTTCTCTCTCTCTCCCTCTTTTCGTCAGCGGTTCAGCGAGGAAGGATGCCTCCGAGCCAGCCGAACCCGGGCCAGTACGCGCTGACCAACGGCGACCCTCTGAACGGCCACTGCTACCTGTCAGGCTACATCTCGCTGCTGCTGCGCGCTGAGCCTTACCCGACGTCCCGCTACGGCAGCCAGTGCATGCAGCCCAACAACATCATGGGCATCGAGAACATCTGCGAGCTGGCGGCGCGGCTGCTCTTCAGCGCCGTCGAGTGGGCCCGCAACATCCCCTTCTTCCCGGACCTGCAGATCACCGACCAGGTGGCCCTGCTGCGCCTCACCTGGAGCGAGCTCTTCGTCCTCAACGCGGCCCAGTGCTCCATGCCTCTGCACGTGGCGCCTCTCTTGGCCGCCGCAGGCCTCCACGCCTCGCCTATGTCCGCAGACCGCGTGGTGGCCTTCATGGACCACATCCGCATCTTCCAGGAGCAAGTGGAGAAGCTCAAGGCCTTGCACGTCGACTCGGCCGAGTACAGCTGCCTCAAGGCCATCGTCCTCTTCACGTCAGGTCAGTGGAGTGACGGGAGGGAACGGGGGGAGTGTTGGGGGGGGTGAGCAGCAACACCAGGGGAGCAGGGCTAGGCAAGCCCAGGCACCTTCCTCCCCAAGCAGATCGGTCTCCTAGTTTGGGGATAGTCCCCCGGGATAGTCTGGAGCAAGGAAAGGCGCGCAGGGCCTGCTGAGGCCAAACCTGCTAGCCTACTGCAGAAGATTTGTGCAGTAGACGCACCAGAGCCTCATCAAAATTCACTTTGCGTTGGGAAAACGAATCCCTGCCCTCCCCGCAGCACGGCTGCAGCTTCCTCTTGCGCTCCCAGTCTTTTTAAGCATTCGTTGGATTGTTCACGTTAGGCAGGCGGGTGGCTTTGGCAGCTTCCGGTAGGCCTTGGGTGAAATCGACTAACTTGAAGGTGTAGCGTTGTGTTCATTGTAGAAGATGGTATTCGGCCTCAGGTGGGGGAGAGGGAGGGTGGGGTAGGAGCATAAATTTCCCGCACCCTTTCCTCGTGCGTTTGTGTGTTTATTTGTTTGTGGAAGGGAGGAGAGAGAGAGGTTAGGCCTTGTTGAAAGGGCTTCTCGCCAGAGCTTGTTCCAATAAGGCAGGCAGGAGCACAAATAAATCATAAATAATACTGCTTTATTGTTGCCTGATCCCCCACCCACCCACCCTTATCGGAAGCCATTCATATTTGCAGTTGCTGTGGTTAGTGACGCTCGTAAAAATGGATTCGAGCGCCAGAAAAGGACTTACTTCCCTCCTTCAAAATAAAGGAAATAAGACCCAGCCTGAGGCTTTAGAGTACCAACCTGCAGATGCATTTCCTCCCTCTCTCCCTTCTTTTTTTTTTTTTAAAACAATGCAAAACCACGCAAACACGGGGAAATGTAACAGATTGCCTGCAAAAATATCAAATTAAGGGTAGGCGGGGGTAACGTGCATGTTAGCAATTTTGCTTATGATAGATGGTTCAAATTAACTTTGCAGGAGAGTGCATTAACGTCGCCTTTGAAGTGCTCCGGTTGGAGCCTATAAGAATACAATACATCCTTTATTATTGTAACCTGTGGGAGAGACATATATACACATCAACCTGCAAGGAATAAGGAACAAAGACAAGGGGGAACTTGGCGGAGCCGTTTGGGACGTGGGGGGGTTGTGTTTGCGAGGGTGGAGGGGTGCGGCGCTGGTCTGTTCACCTAGCACTTTTTGCAAAACTTTTCATATATATATATATATATGTGGCTCTTATACCATTAAATCCGCCACCCACCCCTACCCCCGTTTAAAAGTGGCCCGAGAAGATATACAAAGCTTTTTGGGAAACAAAGCTGTTTCCGAAGGTCTGGCTGGAGGGGATAAACCCATCAATATTTGTTGCCTTTCACGCGTGAGAAATAGTATTTACATTGTAGTCAAATGACTCTTAAATTTGCACAATATTGTAATGTAGCAAATGTAGTATTAATATCGATTTGAACATCGGATAATTTATTTAGACAGGGGGATCTCATTGGTATGCGTGGTGCTGGTAGACATGGACTGTGACTGCCCCCCCTTGTTCTTCAGGCTGCAAATGCAGGCCAGAGCGAGGGTGAAAAAAGGCCGGGGTCTTTCTTCGCAGAGAATCAAGTGCAGGTCTTAAAACAAGTGGGGGAGATTTACTGAACAGCCGCAGAGACGTTGGGGTGCGTTTTATCTTCAGGAGCCTTGCCTGACGGAAACGTGTTTTTCAGAACTGACAAAAAGACCCTGGTGGCATTTTTCAGGGTGATTTAACTGGAGGGTCCTCCCGCAGCCCCTCGTGCTTTTTTGTTAACTCGTTTATTCATTTGCGGGGCGGTTAGATCTAAACAGGGCGGGAATAGCCCGGCCATTTGGAAAACGCAGCTTTTAGGCCGCAGCGTTAAAGAAAGAGGGCGGCCTGCTTTATTGACTTCACCGCCAAAAGCCTTGCCTAAAAGGTTTGACCCCCCCCCGCCCCCTCGAAAGGCGCTTTCTTCCCCTTTTCTCAAACCCAGGATGGCTTAGAATACTGCTAGCTGTATCTGCTATAGTTATGTGTGTCCTTATATTTTGATGGTACACAATGCAACTTTTTTTTTTAATCGAGGCAATGCAAATTGGCGACATCCCAAGATAAGCGGAAATAATAGCATTTTCTAGCACTCGGATGGGGTGGCAGCCCCTATGGCGGAGAAACGGAATTCTCACTCTAGTTATGTCATATCTTTCTCCTCCTCCTCCTTTTCCTCTCTCAAACGCCGCCACCTCTACCCCCTACGCCCATTTCCACTTGGGCCTGATCTTGTTTTGATTGCTAGCCAGAAGGTAATTGATGGCCCGGCTTTCGCCAAGTCCTCCAACTTTTTAAGGAAACTTTGATGGATGGAAAAGACATTTTTAGCCACCTGGTCCCAGGGGCTTTAACTCAACAACCTGATCCCAAACGTAAAATGCTTCCAGATCACTGGTGTTTAAGATCAGCAGGGGTCACTGGCTTGGAAGTGATTCTAGTTTCTTGCTTGCCTCTTCTTCTTCTTCCTCTACCACCTCCTGCCCATTTGGGTTCCGGATATTATTTTCCATCCACAAAAGTTTGGAGCCTGTCCCAGGAAGGAGCATTGTGTTGAAAGTAGCGCTGGTTGATTTGTTGTTTTCCCACACAGAGAGATATGCAAACTCCATTAAATAAATGCCTTTCTAATTCTGACACCACCCGCACTTCGATATATAAAATCTCCCACGGAGGGGCCAGGTTAGATAAGATCAGTTCAATAAATCTATCTCCTGCGCCATAAGAACTTTGATTTCTCGTTATATGCGAGCTGATTACGTCTATATTTTCTGAGCACTAAACTCTCCTGGATGCGTTACATGAAATACATTCCCTGTACTACAAAGGCCCAGGTTGGCGTGTGCTGAACAGTAATGATTATTTATTTACATCATTTCTTCGCCATAGACTGGAGGAAGAAATATTGAGAAATAATGACTGCAGGAAGAAATATGATCATCTTAAAAAGTGGGACACGCACAATTTCCACCCAAACCCACCCTTCTCCAGTCCCCGCCCGCCCCCTTCATCCTTGCTGAGATGTAATTTAGAGAAGGTGAATATGCATCGCTTTCCCTTCTTTGGTCTATTTCATCTTAACTCAATCAGCTAATCGATCAGATAGCATAGATTGTTTAATTAATTTTCAGATCCTCTTGCTTCGCGGTGGAGATTGAAAGCATCCCCCGATCCTAGAGCTATTTGTTTGAAATGTAGAGGGGGAGAGATGAGTCCCTCTGAGCTGGCTGGTGTTTCGAGTAGGGGGGTGCGGAATAAAATCCAAGCGTGCCTCTCATATATACCTGAGGGGACCTTTCTTTCTTTTTTATAACAAAAAAATATATGAGACAGGCTGAAGAAGCTATCTGATAGAAGATGCACTGGAAATACGACAGCAGAATCTCCGTTCTATCTGGTCTGTGCCTTTTCTTAAAGATCCGGTGGTGGTCTTTGCGCCGGAGGTGAAAGACGGGATAAATATTTCACCCCCTCCCTAAGGAATGGGACCTCCCAGATAAAAGTGAGGAAGAGGCAATCAGGCCCTGAAGTCCTGTAGTGTTTAAAAGTTGGGTAGAAAAACCTTTCGCCTGAATGGAGGAGTAGCAATACAAGGCAAATAGCAAAGGAGAAGTTAGCTGGTGATCTCTAGCAATCCCCGACCAAGGAGGGACTCTCTCGGCTATGGACCACGAAGAAGGACAGGCCTCCGCTGTTGGGTGCGTGTGGGTTGCAAGCTGGCTCTCCCCTCGCTCACCCGTTAGATGTTGCAAATGATCACTGCATTTAAGGCAAAAGTAGAAATTAGCACAACAGTCGGGCGTAGGTAATTGCAGATCTAAGCGCTCCTTAGGTCGTGGCTGGGGTCATGGGCGTCTTTTCCTCAGAAGAGCCAGAATTACAGCTTGGTTGCTCTCTGTTTTCGCTGGAGGCCAGAGGCCTGGAGATGAAGGTGTTTGACATGCTTTTTTAAAAAGCCACTTTTGGAAACTAGGGAGAGGGACACCCCACCCTGCAAGTTCAACAACAACAACAACAACGAAATCCACTTGCCACAGTTTCCCCTTTTTAATGGATTGCTATGATGAATAAATCTGGAGCGCCTTTTGCAGGGTCATCCTTATTTTACATGGGCAATTTCGTGAATTCCTTTTGGGGGCCATTACTCTGCGATTAATTCTTATATAGATTTCTATATTAGCAGAGGCCGCCTTTGATCTGCGCTAAACCTTCCTGCTAGCAGACGGCCGCCTTGTGATCCGGGTGTTTTGAAATATTTATTATTAATACTGGATAAGAAAAACAGGCCGGGGGTGGGAGGAGGAGGAGGGCGGCATGCGGATGCTTGAGCTCAAAGAACCCACCGCCTCGGTGTGGGGGGCTTCATCTCTCCCTCCCCCAAAATACTATGTGGTGTCTTTGTGTGCGTTTAGGCAGGGTAGAAGGGGTCTGAATAGTCCTTAACACTTTCTGCTAGGACTTATAAGACAGAAAGAGAAATATCTGGCGATGGAGTTGAGTGTCTTTCCTCTTATTACGCCTTTTGTTGGCTGTGCCAGATGCCCGGGATCTCGGTGTCCTGAGCGCCAGAGCTGGGCCTCCTGCATTGCTCTCTGCCGAGCTAGATCGAGCCTTAGCGGCAGCGGCAGATACAGCAGCAGCAGCAGCAGCAGCTCCAGAGAGGCAGCCGGCGCAGCAGCTTTGTGCGTGCGAGTGAGGGCGAGAGCAGCTGCAGACAGACGGCTGCTTAGCGCGCAGGCTTGGGGTGCGGGAGGGGGGCAGCTTGGCGGGGCTGGAAGAGGCAGCCCGGACCGAGCCGTCTTCCCGGCGATGATTATATAGCTTACAGAGATGTGACCAATTTTCAATTACTCGATCCGAGAGATCTCCAGACAAAGCAGGGCCTCCCCTTCTCCCTCTCTCTCCCCCCCCACGAACGGAAATGGAAGCGCGGCCGCCTTTCGTGCGAGCGACTCCAAATCCTCGCCTGGCTTTCTCGCGCGCGCGCGCGCTTGGCCCCGTTTCTTGCACCCCGAAGCCCTTTTCCTTTAGCTGAGGACGAGGCTGCGTGTGCTTGTCCTGGGCGGGGTGGGGGTTGGGAGGTTGGAAGGAAGAGAGAGAGAGAGAGAGAGAGAGAGAGAGAGAGAGAGAGAGAGAGAAAGTACTTGGGAGAAACGGAATCGCTCCTGGCTGGCTGTATCTGTGTGTCTGTCTGTCTTGGGAGATGGTATATGTCAATGGGATGTAACAATAGGATTCAGCAGCCGAGGCCTCCGTCCTTTCCTTGCTGATGGGGGGGGGCGGGGGCAGGTTGCTGCTGGCTGGGGAAAGATGGCTCCGGCTCCCCTCCCGGCTGCCTTTCCCCGTCTTCCATTATTTATTTGCAAGGTGGAGGAAGCTGCACAAAGAGAGGGGGGGGCGGGAGGGGGCGTCCGGGGTCGCGGAGGCCGGGTTGCTGCTGCTTCTGCTGCCTGGTTATTGCTGCTGCTGCGCTTTTTTTGGGGGGGGGGAGTGGGGAGAGCTGTGGGCCTTGGTACTCCCTGGCTAACCATGTCCCTTCTTCTTCTTCGTCTTCTTCTTCTTCTTCTTCTTCTTCTTCTTCTTCTTCTTCTTCTTCTTCTTCTTCTTCTTCTTCTTCTTTTCTTTCCTCCTTCTCCTCTTGTCCCCTCCCGCCTGGTCCCCCGGCGCTGCGTGGCAGATGCCTGTGGCCTCTCGGACGCGGCGCACATCGAGAGCCTGCAAGAGAAGTCTCAGTGCGCCCTGGAGGAATACGTGCGGAGTCAGTACCCCAACCAGCCCAGCCGCTTCGGCAAACTGCTCCTCCGGCTGCCTTCTCTGCGCACCGTCTCGTCGTCGGTCATCGAGCAGCTCTTCTTCGTCCGCTTGGTAGGTAAAACCCCCATCGAGACGCTCATTCGAGACATGCTGCTCTCCGGCAGCAGCTTCAACTGGCCTTACATGTCCATCCAGTGTTCATAGAGCACCTCCTGGGCTCCCCCGCTTAGAGACCCTGAGAGGAGGAGGAGGAGGAGGAGGAAGGCCTCCAGCCCAGCCAGAGACCGGCCCAGACAACAACCACCTTGGGGGCGCACGCAGCCGGGTGGGGGGATCCGAGGAGAGAGAGAGGCAGAAAGAAAGAGGGGAGGAAGACAGACAGAGAGAGAGAGAGGAGCAGACCCCTCAGACACTGCACGAAAGACTCGCTTAGGATCAGACCCCGGCTGAGAGAGGCGGTGATGATGATGATGATAATGATGGTGATGAAGGCGAAATGGACACCTCGTATTTTGTGGAACAAACCATTGACACTGAGATGGGAAACTTTAAACAAAAACCATTTTAAAAAAGGACCGAAGAGATTAAAACAAAAACTCCCCCCTAAAAAAAGAAGAAGACTAGAATGGATTTCCCTGGATTTATGATGGATGGACTGAGGTGGATCTATCGTCTGTACAGCAAAACAAAACACACAGTTTAAGAGACCGAACAAACAAACAAACAAAAACCTGGAGCCGAATTGAACTGGTGGACGGGGTGAGGGAAAGAGGGAGGGGGACCCAAAGGCGAAACACTTTCCACGAACATTGTTCTTCATTTTGTAAGATATTAGTCTTTATTTTCACTTTTTTTGTAAAATTTAAAACATCGTATGCGCATAAAGGAGGCGAGAGGGGAGGGGGAAAAACACCACAAGAAACAAACAAGAATTAGGGGAGGGGGGAAAATAACATTTTCCAAATAATTATTAAAAAACAACAACAAGGAATTGTTCTGTGTGTATGTATCTATATCTGTTTTGTATTTCTTTCTGGTTCCAAACCAGGCTTCCTGTGATTCTATACTAATAATTTTTTATATAACCCTTTGCTTCTTATATTGAGTGCGATATATGTTGTCGAAGCTGTTCTTCAAGAATTAAAATTGAAGTGAGAATTTAAACAAAAATAAAAGAATTTAGAAAAAAATAATTACAAAGGCAACCCAAGCGCAACATCCAACACAGATTCCCACGCCAGTCCATGAGTTATTGTTCCTTGAAGCAAACCTAAAGTTTGGGTTTGCGGGTGGTGGGTTTCTTTCCCGCCCCCAAGCCTTTGTGCCTTATTATAAGAGGTCCGAGGCGTGGGGTCTTTGTTCAAAAACAAATAAATACAGTGGTCATGCTGCTGGTAAGGTGCACACATCTCTCAGTATTCCCAAGCTGCCTGGTTTTAATGTGATTCTGGTGACGGATGCTGACGAAACTGGGGGGCAGTTAAAAGGAATTCCCTTAGGTTGTAACCCTACATTCATTTAACTGGGAGGAGGTCCCTTTAAACCCAATGCGGCTCAACTTCTGCGTGAGCCTACTGGCGCTCTTTGAGAACAATCCGGAATAGAAAACAGGGCCAGCCCTACCACTAGATAGAGTAAGGAGGGTGCCTCAGGTAGCTGATTTTGAGGTGCCTTGAAAGGACAGTGAATAGTTGTTGTTGTTGTTTTTAATTTATTAGTATTATATTTTTGCTCCCATCGAAAGGCGTTTGTGCTAGTTGGCTTTTTGTTTTTCTCCTTGGGTTTGCACCTTGGATTTATGGAGAGGAGTTCCGTTTGCTGTTCTGCCTGTAATGCCTAATAAAGGTAAGGCGAAGTGAACTATTCTGCCTCGGGTGGCAAAATGTATTTGGCCTGTCCTGAAAGTAAATTTCCACTCCTCTGGAGCACTGTGTTGTCACGTCAGGACTGAAGCTCTTATTTCCCTTCCCCACCCCTTACACTTTGTAAAGGTCTCTGTGTCAGGTGCGGGCGATTTCCTCCTGGTGCAGGTCTTTCCTCCCGGCTGGTGAGTTTCCCCTGAGTTCTAAAGCCACCCTCAGAGAAAGGGAGGTGCATATGTCTCGTCGTGTGTACTGATCCAAGGACACGCGTGCGCCCCTATTCCCGTGGGCTCATGGAATCCTAAAGCTGTTAGTCTCCTTCAAATGACTGTCGGAGCAGCTTTCCAAAAACACCACCACCACCCCACCACCCCACCACACACATCCCCCCCCCCAACGTACCATTCGTTCTCAGAGTGGAGCCCCTTTTGAAGGTAAAGATTTTCCCAGAGCTTGGAGCTGGTCGCTGCAGATCTCTGTAACAGCTTTCAGTGCATTAATGTTTTATAGGATCTGAGACGGAGCTGTAAGAACACACACTGCCAAGGGAGCTCTTTCTTAACGTATTAATAAAGCCGGATCTTTAAAAATAACATTCGTGTGTCTCCCCCCCCCCCTCCGTCCCCCGCCTCACATTCTCCAGTTTCTCCCTCGCCCTCCAAACACATCCAGGATGAGGCAGGGTTTTCAATTGGAGGAGTCACTGGCAGTGTTTTTTCTGTTAATTTGCTGTCTACACTCCCCAGATTTTTTTTTTTTTACTTTTTTATTTTGCATTAACAAGATCCTTCAGCCTAACCCGCTTGGGGTTTTTTAATATTCTAGACGCAGTAGATCCCTGGAGAGAGAAAGAGAGAGAGAACGCATTTTCTATATGGCGGGCACTTACAGCTGCATAATAACACTGCCAGCAGCTACAGTCTATGGACTAGTCAGTTTCAATAGGCAGGCTGTAAGAATGCACATTTTGGCTCTTAACTGGCCAGGACGAGCTGGGGGGGAGGGCGATGTAAGTGCCAAAGCCGAAGGTAGCCCTGTTTTTGCACAGACCGGGTAGGGAAAGGTCACCTCAAGGCCCTGAAGACCAGACAGCCCTTGAAGATTTAGGCCCAGATAGGATTAGGATCCTTGCGAAAAGGCAGCAGAAAGTGTCCTCTTCGCATCAGAAGTAAATCTAAGCGCTGATATGTTATGTACCCCTGGTGAAACCGGAGTAATGTTTCGTATTTCCCACCCCACATTCATTTTCAACCTTCTGGGGAACGATGATATTAAATAATATTTTGTAACACAATAATGCCGGGAGTGGAGAAATCCTTCCAGATCTAGACATGATGTAGAAAAGGAGGTTGATATTCTGGGCGCATTTTCCTTACTGACGAGCGCAACAAAGCCTGCCCGTTTCCTTTGGGAAGGGTGTTCACTGTTCAGATGATGTTTGGTGGAGATTTTCGGTTAGTTTGGCCCAACGATTTAACACGGATTAGGCTGTATAAAGCGCTAAATAACTAACTGATGTTGTTGGACCCTAGCCTACATATTATGATGAATCTGTTAGTGAATCTAAGACTAAAAACCAATCCTTTCTCACATGGCGTTCTCTCCATTAGACATGTTACCCAGTCACGAATCCGTTGCCTTTCTACAGAAATGGATGCTCCGTTGGGATAAGCCTTGCTCTAGAGCCTGTTTGAGACCAGAATACTATCTGTCATGATTCATCTGCTCCTCTTTGCTGCAGTTACAAGACCTTAAATCATAATGATGATGATGATGATGATAACAACAACTGGCTAGGTCTCTCCCTTGTCTCATAAGCACACTCTCTCACACAGGCATCCTAAGCAAACCTCACTCGCTTTTCGAAAGCGTTAGGCCACAATAAGCATCGCCTTTTGCCTCCTCTCAGGGTGGCTGACCTTCTCCTGTTCTCCCACATCCCAGTTAAGTCTTTTCTATTCAGTCTAATTTTGAGGCCTCCTTGGCGATGGAGCTTGAGAATTGCAGAGATCCTAATGCACATAATAATTGTGAAATAAATAAATAAATAAATAATAAAAACAACTTGTTCTGCAATATGGACATGTGGCTGCCTTGAAGTCTTCAGTCGCATTCAACGAGAACAACCCAAAAAAGCGGAGGTGCCCTGGTGTGAGACGGATTTAGACCCACCACTGTTGTTAATGGGACTGCACATTTGGTCAGGAATGTTCATATATAAGAGCGGAATGTAGTGGCCTAAAACGTTTTACTTGGAAATGTCTTGTGTGTGGATCACCATCGCTCGCCCGGAAATGAAAAGGGATCTGGCAAGCCAGTTCCACTCCCATCATCTGTGAGGCTTGATTTCAACGTAAGGTGTTTGTGGGTCGGCTTTATGAAATGACTTCAGCCCAACTGGGCAGACGACAGAGCCCTGACAGTTTTTTGACAAGGGAAGAAGGAATGTGTCTCAGGGCTCCACAGCGCTCTGGTTCACCTGCCAAGGAATAACGGATTTGTTCCTTTTATAAGAATCTAGAAGCCGCATGTGGGTGTCTTCCAAATTAGGTGAGAGAAGAAGGAAGGAAGGAAGGAAGGAAGGAAGGAAGGAAGGAAGGAAGGAAGGAAGGAGAGAGAGAGAGAGAGAGAGAGAGAGAGAAAGCTTTGTTGAGTCACGTTTAACGTCATGGAAGGGAGGGGGGAACGGTTAATAAATTTATTTCAAACGCAGCTCTCCATGTAAGGATGCTTTGGCAGAGATCGATAATACCGAGAAAGCATTTGGGTCGAAAGCTTGAGGTTGTGGGCCATTCTCCTTGGGAAAAGGCAACTTGGGTTAACTCCTTTTCGTTCTAGACATCAATAAGAACATAGATCTGAATGCTTTAATCCGAAGTCACTCTTTTTGGCATAGATCCCTGTCTTTTAAATGTGCATGCGTGCGTGATGTGCAAGTCAATGGGTTCTTTTTTGCAGGCAAAACGTTCTCGGGGAGAGGGAGAGCTTAATATTTCTTTGAAGTGGTTGCAAAGTGTTGTAGATTCAATCTGCTTTTAGAACCCACCGCCAGCCAAAAAATTTTTTTTAAGGCAGAGGATGGGGCTCGGACAGAAGTTTCCCCCAGGAATTACGGGTGGCGTGAGAGAGAAAAAGAGAGAGAGATCCCTTCCCTGCCTCGTGAATCTTGAGAGAGACAGGCAGACAAACAGAAGACAGACCTACACCAGCTCCTCCCTAGTAATGAGAAGACCTTTTGGAGCTAAAGCTTCTGCCCGAAGCAGATTTGCCTGAAACTAGTAAGTCTCACTGATTCGTGGCGTGAGATTGCGGTGTTCCTTCTCCACAGTGAAGTCTGAGTAAAAGAGAAGTGGCTTCTCTGCTGACTGGACTTCAAGACGAGGTGGGGGAGACTCAATACCTTTGGAGAAATGGATTCTGTCCCTCTTCCCCCTCCAGTTTACATAAATGGGTGTAATTAAAAAGAAAAAAAAAGAAAAGGCAATATCCTGATGCTAGGGAAGAAATCTTTTTTATAAGAAAAATAATAATACAGTCGGTTCATATTTTCTAATGAGTTTCTAGCGGGAAAGGCGAGCAAGCAGGCCAGAGCCAGCCCTGATAATTCTGGCAGATTTTCAAGTTTGCCATGTGGCTACTACACCTTTCAGAACCTGACAAGCGTCCCGTCCCCCCTTCTTCCTTTTTTTTTTAAAACTAGTCAGTTGGTGCCTTGACGAGGCCTCCCTGCAGGGGTGGGAGGGAGAAATTGGGGAAAGATGAGGGCTCACATGTGGAAACCAATAAAACTCTTGTTTAAAAGGGCTCGCTCAGGATCCACGCCGTTCCGGGGCTCTTTGACTCGGGGAGCCGGAGAGTTTTATTCCTAAATGAGTTAAAGAGCCATTTACCTCTGTCGTGTTCTATTCATCAAGCCGCGAGCCCTCGAACACGGCGGCTATTTGTTTGCTTACACAACCAGCTGGGCGCAATTTCACGTCTGAGATACCTATCTGAAAGAGCCTCTAATTTATTATCCTTACTTGTCAGCGAATCCATTTTCAAAGTTGGGTTGTGTGGCAGAGAGAGAGAGAGGGAGAGAAGAAATCTTTGAGGACTTAAAATATGCTCCCTCAATGCCCTCCTCCCTATTCTTCTCTCCCCACCCCGCGAGCACATCACATAGAAGAGTCAGCACAAAACAGCTGGAAAGGAAGGGAAAATTTGCAGAGAAGCTGGAAGGAAGGCGAGGTGACTCTCTCTCTTTCTCCAGAACTGCCTCTCTTCCGAGCTGCGTCACGTTCTCCGCTCCCCTCTCGCCTTCCACCCACTCTGAGGCTTGGAAGTTGGCGGAAGCCCCTCCAAGGACTTCAGCCGGACTCTCAGCCTGTTTGACCCCGCTGCCTTCCATGGCAATCCCTTCCCACGGAGAGGGCAGCCGCGGGCACTCCGAAAGAGCTCCATTGAGCTTGGTGGGGATGGCTTTGCCAGTCATTCTGCCTACAACTTAGGGCTTCAAACGTACACCTAGCATTACACCCTTGTCAAGGTTGCAGAAACAAGTGGAATAAATGGGCTGGGATTCTCCAATGGGCCATGATGGCAGAACGGGTAAAGGAAGGAGAGACTTGCTAAATGTACTAGGGGCGTCTCCATGTGCACCTTTGTTCCTCTGGTGCCAAGGGCAGCCACCTGTAGAGGGAGCCAAGGGAGATGAAAGTGAATGAGGAGTAGGACTGGCAGATGAGCTGCCCTGAGGGTCCACATCCTTTGTCTGATCATGCCGGAGCAATTGGGTGTTGGGTCAAATTTCTGGGCATGGTGAGTTTCACCGGAAGATGTATGGTTGGCTGCCATACATCTGAAAATAAGTGTTGCCACCCTTGCTCAGAAGCACATCCTGCTAAATGCTGTGCGATCTACTCCCAAGTAAGACTGAGATGCATTGCAGCCCTGAGGACCGACGCATCTTATCACGACTAAGAAGGGGGGGGAATGCATTTTGCCTGTGTGTGGTGGGGGGAGATGGCTGGTCTCTTCTCTCCCCACCCCCAACTCCCCTCAAGTGGTTTGCATTAGAATCACAAAGCCATAACATGGAAAGGAGCAAATCGGTTTATACATATAATTGCAAGGAAAGAAAGCAATTAACAGAGAGGACAGTGGGAAATTAGATCTCCTCCCCACCCCCATTAAAAAAGGGATAGCGTTGAGCAGCCTTTAAGCAGCCCAGCCAGGCTGACAAGCGAATCCCTGGAAGAAACAGCTAGCGGGGTTGTACAACCGAGTATCTACAACCTCTTGGCTCCAGAGCCCACCATCAAGCTTCAAACAGAGAGGATCCTGTTGAAAACTACGGGGTGTAAACGGGCGCCGGTTGTTGTGGAAAGCGGAGGAGAGGGCAAGAGGCAGAGCGAACTTCTTGAAGGCAGAGCAGCTTGGCTGCTGGGAGAGATCCTTGTGTGTTGATTTAGGAAGACATTTGCTGTATATAACGTTTAAGGCTGATAATATCATTGCTCGGGCAGATAAATAAAGCACTGGCCAAACCGTGGGGTCAGCTATCGATCCCTCTGTTTAGAGAAGGAGGTAGGAATGTCTCTGTCTCTCTCTCTCTCTCTCCCTCCCTCCCTCTCCGCCTCCCCCCCCCCGGGTGTGTGTGTGTCAGAGTGAAAAAAGACCGAAGCTCGGATAGCTATGGAGGAGTGAACAATTACAACATGGTAATTTGTGATTCGGTCTCGCCGGTGGAACCCAAAGAGCCACCAGTTATGACCAGTTAGAGAAAAACCCTTGGGATTCAAGCCGACGCGAGCCGTTTGGTGGAGTGGCATTCAAACTGCTTCCATGCAAACCTTTCCTATGTCACCCCAAGGGGGAGAGGAACGAAGAATAAAGCCTGAGTTAGTAGTATTGTATGTGCGTATGTTGTGCATGTTTAAGGATTGTGTTCTTGAGTACATAAAGATCCAGGGATGGGTGTATAGCTAGTGGACGTGAGTGCAAAAAACCAAGCAAGTGCCCTGGGAGTGAGAGTGAAACAACCGTCTAGCGAGAGAGAGAGAGAGAGAGAGAGAGATGACGTGACTATGCGAGAGATCTGCAGCCTTCAGCCCCTCTGCAATGGCTGATTAGCATTCCTCGCCTGCCCCTGGACCTGAGCTGACAACTAACAGAGATATCCAGCTCACCACTAGGCCTCTTCTCCTTTTGTCTTCAGCTGTCTAGGAGAGAAACAGTCTTCTCTGCGGGCCCCGCACACACTAAACGGCCCCCTGATCCTGGGGCTGCCGAGGACCCCACCCAGCCCAGTCAAATCGCCTCAACATCAGACCCGCCCCCGCTCCTTCGCCTCCCCGCTTGCGCCAGCTGCCCCCACCTCTGCCTGGCCTGCGCCTGCTTTTCAGATCTGTACCAAAGGCTGGGAAAGTTAACTTGCTGCGACTTTCCTGACGCGTATGCGACCCGAGAGGACGTCTCTGCATCGCACACCGGCCTCTCTCTCTCTCTAGCTTTTAAAGTGATCGTATTACAAGAGAGGAAAGAGGAGGATCTTATTATTTGGCTGCAAGATAAAACATTATTGTTAAGAAGGTTGCGGTGGGCTGGGGGGCAACAGCAGCTCATGTCACTGGTGTTTCTTTTGGCCTTTGTCGCTGTGCCATTGAGACACTTTTATATCCCCCCCCCATCTCGAAACGGTTTATAAATAGCTAAGAAAGGGGAGCGGGTGAGAGGAGGACGGTGGCCTAGGGTGAAGAGGGGAGAGGGGGCTTTAATCCGAAGGCCAGAAAGACCTTTCAGGTCAAACTTCCCCGTTTGGTTGGGTCTTAGATCCATTTTAGGAACTTTCTAGGATTAAACACTCACATAAAAGCGGGGTAGGAGGGGTAGGGGGCGGGAGGTTAGAGACAAAGATCCCTGCATCGACCAACACAGACCCTCACAAAACTAGTCAGTTTCTCCTCGCAGCAAAAGCTTACAAATTAGCTCATGTTGACAGATGTTTGTCACTTAGTAACTTCTCTCCCAGTCCCCCCCCCGCACTATTTCCCCTCTTCTCTCGCTCTCTCGCCCCCCCCCACCCCAATCCCTTCTTTGGGGGCTCGCTTTGTTGTTTTTAAAATATGCAGGCCTCTCAGGAATGCCGGTCACGAGTCCAAACTTTGTGTCCAGCCTCCCTCGCGAAATGACCCTTTTATAGGGATCCCGATATGTCTCAATCTGCACTTCGCTCCGAGGCCGGGCTCCCTGCCTGCTCCAAGTACGGCAGCAGAAGCGCGCGGCTACCTCAGCAGGGAGGGCAGCAGACGCGTCCCCAGGAAGCTCTCCGGGGTGTGGGATGGGATGGAACTGCTGCCCTCCTTCTTGCAGAAGGTGCCAAAGGACAGCGGAGCCTGGGGGAAAGAAGGGAGGGGGCAGGGAGAGGGGGGAAAGAATGATGGAGAGAGAAAGTTTTATTTCTCTTCTGGTCGCTATGATTGGCCTATGACTACCCGAGCAAGCCTTTGCAGCCCAGGCTGAGTTGCCTCGGGAGGCAGTGCTTGAGGAAAGGAAGAGAAGAAGGAACAGCCGAAGGAAAAGCTCCGCTTTCAAAGTAAGTGGTTAATGGGATACTAAGCTGGGTTGGCTGGGGCGGGTGTTGGGGCTGTCCTGGCTTTGAGCGATTTGAGAGCCAGCTAGGGCCGCACACCCTCAGCTCAGAGGGATGCTTTGCAAGACGGAGGAGGGCCAAGTGGGGAAGGAGGCGGGTCTGACACCATCGACCCTTCTGACAGAAATATGGGGCCAAAGGAAGGCGGTGAGGGTGAGAGAGATGTGGTGACAAGTAAGATGAGAACCCTCCTGTGCGCGAGAGAGAGAGGGGGGGAGAGAGAGATGCAAATCATCTGCTACAGGTCTCTGCGTGGGTCAGGTTCACCCGAAAGGGTTTGTTTAATACATTTTCTCTTTCCCCCCCATCCCCACCACCTGCATTCCCTCCTTTTTGCCGCGTGCTCTTAAATCGAGCCATGCATTGCAGTGGGGGGTAATAGATATCCCAGCTTAAACGAGGGTGGGGGGAACGGAGAGATAAGCGCAAAGGGCTATTATTATTATTATTATTATTATTATTATTATTATTATTATTATTATTATTATTTAGTTGTTACTCTTGCTGTTGCTGCTGTTCCAAGCAAAACTTCCCAACTGTAGAGCCCAGCAGGCAAGAAGCTTCTCTCTTTGCCTCCCCCGTGCACTCCCCCGCGCTCCCAGTTCCTCTCCTGCGCGATGGGGAGTGACGTCACCCGGGCCCCGACCTATCCGTCTCCGCGACCAGGGGAAGGGGGTGGAGCTCTTCCCTCGCTCGCTCCTTCGCTTGGGACCACCTCCCAGCAGCAGGAGGCGAAGCGGCGCTTGGCGCGAGTGGAGAGGTTCCTCTGGCTGCTCCGGGGCGACAACTCGCTTGCTTGCTTGCTTGCTTGGCGGGTCCCGAGATCACCAGCCACTGACCATCGTCCAAGTTTAGCTACAGGCCGGGGAGCCAAAGGGAGGGGGGAGCCTGCCAGGCCCGGTGCGCTTCTAGGAAGCAACGGATGGCTCCGTTCGCAGCCGTCTCTACCGCTTCTCATGCGCACCAGATGGCTTGCCATTGTGTTGCCCCAGCCGGCGAGATCCTGCATTTAAAAAGGAAAAAAAGAGGGGAGCGGAGAGAGAGAGAGAGAGAGAGAGAGAGAGAGAGAGAGAGAGAAAATCCAGTTATTATTTTTGTAACAATCACACCAGACCATTTTGACTGGCGACCCTGTTTCCCCCCCCCCAATTTTGAACCATAAAGAGACATATATATTTAAAACCAACCCTGGTCACAGTTTCTTAAGGAAGGCACCGTGACCCTCGCTCATAGCTCCTTCCACATGGGGTGTGGGGAGTGGGGATATGTCGGGCAAGGAATCTGGATGCGTCCCCGGGGATCTAAGAGTGCAGTCCTAACCTTTCCAAGCCGCAGGGAACTTGGACCGGTGGGAATTAACTTCAGTAGGAGGCCAACTGGCTGACTAGGGAGCCCCCGCCTTCCCTCCCCTGCTCTCCCGGCCCGCCCCTCCTTCGCGGACTCCAATGGCATTTATTTCTCATTTAGGATTATCGCCTAATAGTCAGAAGCACAGACGTGCGCATAAAAAAATCCAGGAATGTTTATTCATTCTATTTGATCAATCTCTGGGTGTCTGTTTATTAAACTTCCACCGATTTTACGTTTGGTGTTTCCTGATGGCAAACATTGTCGAATGATAAATATTGCATACAGTTAATTGTGATGCCAGGGAAAGCTCGGCTCCGGGTTTGTGTGGCGGTGCCGTCGCTGTCTCAAGCCCTCCCATGTCTTCTGCTCTCCGTGTAACTCAGGGCAAACAAGAACCTTTCTCAAACATATTAGTTAATGGGGCGAAAAGAGGAGCGGGGGAGGGAGCGAGAAAACGATGGGAACCCTCAGACTTGATATCCCTCAGCTTGGAAGGGAAGGGAGGCTGCCTGGAGAGAATGGGAATGTGGAAACAGCTAAAAAAGGGGGGGGGCTCTGAAGTAAAGAATTTCTTGTCCAGGAATCACTTCCATTGGTTTTGTGAGGGAGGTGTCCCTCCCCCTAAAACAGGGGGAATTGTCCTAGAACATTGTTTTCTCTGTGTCTGTGGGGAGCTGGCAATCATATTTGGCACCTCCTCTTATTTTATTATTATTTTTTACTTATTTCACTGAAAATACACGCCTGCTTGGCCAGGCCCCCAGAAAGGCTCTTTCTATCTTGAAAAATGTTCATAGGCCATTTCTTTTTCCGGCGCGGCTGCAGGTGTGTTCTCTTTCCGCATCCATCCCCAAGTCCCCAAGACCCTTTCCCCCTCCTCCCATTTTTATTGCAACTCTTTCCCTAATTTAATTTGGTTGTTGTTACGAAAAAAGGGAAAGAAAACCAGATGTGTGTGTGGGGGGGGGTTATGGCTCGAACCTCGTCTCGGCTGGTGCTGCGAAGGCTCTAATGCGCCCGGGCTACTAGTCACTGAGCGAAGCGCAGGGCGCCGTTGGCTCCTTTCCAACAGAGTTGGTCATAAAACAAGATGTGGGGAGAAGGGAGGGTGGAATTAACATCTGCTTTTCTAAACTCAAATATGTCAAGGAGCTTTTTTATTATGATGATCATGAATGCTTTCCTCATTTGAAGAAGAAATATGTAGAGATAAACTGACATCCACATGTATAGAGTATTTATAATGGTGTTAGGATTTAAAGGTAGCTATTCATTGCATAAGCCATTTAGAACTGACGTTTTAAAAGCTACTTAACCTCAGACATCCTTGAATCTTAGCGAAGGATTCCAAACGATATTATTTAAAGAGGAATTTGCTGTAATTTAATTGCATATCAAGGCGGAACGAGGCGCGAGCTTTGCACCTTCTGCGCTGTTTAATAGCGTTTTAACTGGCGTTTTATTCACCCACTTTCTCGGCTGCCCTCGCCTTTCCTTGGGAAGGGGCCGCTAGAAAGCTGATCCCAAGTTAGTGGTCTGTGTGTGTGCGCGCGCGCGTGTTTGTTCACCATTTGCAACGGGCAGTCATCTTTGCGTCTGGAGCTTTGCCCTCTTAGGAGACATAGTTAGTACCCCGGTTCATTAGTGCCTATTTATTATTGCTGTAAAGAGAAAATAACATGTCAGATTCTGTGGGTGAATCAAGCGTTTGCCCCCTCTCCCCACTCAGATCGTTGCTCTCACCTTCCCCCCCCCACCCAAAAAAACCAATTCCCACAATTCCTTAATGCCGACTTTATTCAATCTGCCATCCACTCGAATTTCCGGGGGCCCAGGGCGCCTGACACCCCAGTCCGATGCCCTTTTATTTACATTTCTCACAAATCCCTGAGTTACCGGTAAGTCAGAGGTGTATCTGAGTGGGGTGGGAAATCAGCTGGCATGGAACTGCTGCGGCTTAAACTGCGAGAGGATCGAGCCGGGGGTGGGGTGGGGGCTCTATTCTCTCAATAGAGCCTCGGAGGGCAGAGAGAGAGAAACAGGCCCCTGGCTTATTGGCGGCGGCGGTGTAAGGCATACACCCTCAACCCGGTTATATATTTCTCTCCATCCGCTTGGAAAGAAGTGTGCATTTGGATCAGAGATCGCTGGGAATCGGGTGAGGGGGCAGCTGGTGATGCGCACCTTGCAAAATGGCTCTCCCTTGAATACAGGCCGCCTGTGCACGGTTCCTTGAGATTAAGCCTCATGAAATTGGGATGCAGGCGGGCGGGTTTCCTTGTGAGTAAAGGAGGGCAGCAGTAGAGATCCATTTCTCCGTTTGCCTGGTGGAGTGGCTACTCCAACTCTAAAAATATCCCCAGCACACACACACACACACACACACACGTGTGGCAGCAGCTAGTTCGTAGTCTTGCTGGCTCCTATGAAACTGGTTGAGTGCCCCTGAGCCATCTGTAGTCCGAGCCTCCTCGAAGAGGAACCCAAGCCTTTGGACTTGAAGAGGGTTTAATTCCCTCTGGTTCACCACTGTGGCATAACTGGGTAGATAAAAAGGGGGAGGGAAGGTCCATCCTAATTCGAATTCGTAGAACGTCGGTTCGATTTGAAAATGTCTCCATTCGGTTCTCTAATCCACAAATAGGTATACTGGGGCATTCAATCCTTTCTTGAGGATGCCAGATTGAATTAAGAAAAATCATTTCACTCCCCAAAAGACTAATTCATCACCAATCCTAGGCCCTCCATTTCTTTGGGGCATGATTCCAGTGAGGGTTAGGGGTGCACAGGGGTCTGCACCGCTCTCCAGGAGCCCCGGGGTCTAGCCTGTCGGGGACCAGGAGACGAAGCCTGGCTCATGATCTTCCACTGAAGCCTAGTTGGACGGGGATCTTGTGCCCTGAAGGGAGGGGGGCATGAGGGGGGAAGCAGGGAGAGGGGAGAAAGGCTGTCGATCTGTGAGGGCAGAGGAGAGAGATTAAAGAAATGGCCCTTAGTTCTCTGAGTGACACGGCCCCATTCAAAGGGCAAGCAGAAAGAAATGCTGCTAATATGAATAGAGGGATGCTCAAGAGCCTTGCCCCCTTTTCTTCTTTGGCTCCACTTCGGGTCGGATCCTGGGTGCATTCTTAGAGCGGTGTATACGCTATCTGGGCATACGCACGAGCGCATGGCAAAAAGGTCTTATTGATTCGAGATCGATATTGATTCGAGATCGATTTAGACCGATGTAGCTGACTGACCCTACTACTCTCTTTCTGGCTCGGTAAGAGATTCTTCCAAATAAACGCTTTGGGTTTCTTGCGCCGGTCTGGACAACAAGTGGGAAAGGCGGGTGGGGTGGCTCTCGGAGCCCGGGGGGTCTTTCTTGAAAGGTAGTGCATTTCTGGGAGACTCTCTACAAAGAATTCCTCCGACTGATGAGGATAACAACCCCCACCCTTCCTTACATCTTCACTTTTGCCTTGCAAAGGGACAGTCCTCAGTTGACATCTCCAAAGTGATTATTAGACGCCTCTGTGATAAATCAGGTTGGGGGAGGGGAGGTAGGGGAGTCGGAATAAGGCCAGGCTACACACACACACACACACACACACACAGTGTTTGGCTAACGCTGTATGACTGCCCGATGGCCCTTTTCATTTTTTCCTGCAACACCCCTGAAATAGCACATTGCCTCAACAACCTCTCTTGTTTCTCTCTCTCTCTCTCTCTCTCTCTCTCTCTCTCTCTCTCTCTCTCTCTCTCTCTCTCTCTCTCTCTCTCTCTCTCTCTGTGTGTGTGTGTGTGTGAGCGCGCGCTCAAAAAATTCTTTAAAATTCCAAACCACGTATTTCCCCCTCCTGCCTCTCTTTCTCATCCTATCTAGCTTCATCCTCACCCAACCCCTAAGAGCCTCGGAGCCCTTCTTCCCTCATAAGTTGTAAGAACTTTGCTTTCAAGAGTGTGAAATGAAGAACACAGACAGTATATCAGTGAAAAGAATAAAGTGGCCTTTTAATGAGAACTAAAGACAACAAAAACGTAGATGAAGTGTACCGTAAAGACTGCTTCAAAGTGCAGCTCAATCCCCTGAGAGCAACCATCCCATAGGCTGGGTAATTGGGACTTTACTGCGCAGAGGTAAGGCAGAGTGGTAGGATTATTTTTATTTTGCTTTGCTCTGTTTTGTTGCATTATATTTTTTGCTTCTCAGTAATGGATCTGTTGCAAAAGAGTTTGTGCAAAGCTTCAGGCCTTCTAGCAGAAGAATGGAGCGTCTTGTGTCTCTTAAAACAAATCACCCGAACATTCTAATTTGTGAAAATTAGTATTTTCCTGCTCTTCCGCCTTGCTTCCTTTTCCCAAAGCCCAGGACCTGCGAGGTGCACCTATATTTCTTCAAGTCACTCTTTCTTTCTTTCTTTCTTTCTTTCTTTCTTTCTTTCTTTCCTTCCTTCCTTCCTTCCTTCCTTCCTTCCTTCCTTCCTTCTTTCTTTCCGCAATTTTCTCGCTTTCCACAGGCTTCTCTCCACTCGCCCCTTCCTCAACAAACCAGGTAACAAGAGCAATAAATCCAAGCAGGGGGGAAATAAGACAGATTTCCTCATCGATGTGTAATAAAGTTAAAGGACATTGTTTTGTCAGACAAGCGCTAAGCAGAAAATAAATCTTAGGGTCTGGGGAAACAAAACGGAATGATGTTGGCGTGTGTGTAAATTTACTTTTAAACGCAATAAATCAACGTTCATTTAAACAGCTGGGGAACCCCACCACGGAGCAGGTTTCATGGGTAAGAAAATCTGGAGGAGAACAGGCGATAGAGATGAAACCACCCAAAGAGAGCAGCCTTCTCCCTGCCCTACACACACCCCGCTCCCCCAATATAGTTCTCCTTTTTTCCAAGGAACTTCAAGAGCTGGACAGAGCCCGAAGGAGACAGAGCTGAGTTCAGTGGCCACCATTCTGCCCCGTATTTCCCACGGATCTCACAGAACGCAAAGCTCAGACCTCGGGGGGGGGGGTGGAACTAGAGAAGGAAGGGGGAAGACCCCCTCTTTTTCCTACAGGGAGTTAGGCAAGCAAACACTATAGCTGGTGGATCGTATCCTTGTGGTTGTTACGACGGACACGTTCTGAGATCCCTGTTAGTTTCAAGCGATGTTAATCTCAAGGTTCTGAATGGCCGGGGAGAGGTGGGTAGGGAGATTTTTTGGGGAAGGATGCAAGGTTAGCTGAGATGTTAAATACTAGGCTTCTAAAAGGGGAATGTCGAAATATGCTTGGCCAGTTGAAAGGCGAATGGGCGCCAGAAGCCTGTTCTGAAGGGTGGGTGCATCTGGAGACAATCTTTCACAGCCCAGACACTTCACAACAACATCACAAGAGCGACGGGTGACATTTGGGCTTCTGATACTCCGCAGGAACATTTATCGAGCAGGTGGCAATAAAGAGCTGTGAATGCAAAGGTGCGCCTTATTTGTCTTAGTCGCGACGATTTCCACGAAGCCTCGATAATGACTCTCCCTTTATTAGAGAGCCTTCCGCGCGCTTGCAGAGTGGCAACAATTTCTCTTCCTCACAGTCATTTGGTGTCTTTGTTTAATTTTGCAGAACTAATGTAAACATGGCTTGCAAATACCCAGAGGTGGATTATTTGGTTTATTCTCTCTGCTCCCCCCCCCTTTCCTCTCCCTCCACCATCCTTAAAAAAACAAAACAAAACAAAACCACAGAAGATTAATCGAACAGCAAAGCTTACGAGAATGGAATATGCCCTGCCTTTGTTTTGTAGTCCTTCGAAAGCCATGCAAACACCCATCGAAGGGCGTTGCTTTCCTTGAGCGACGTGGCCACCGCCTGGCATCTTAAGTTTGTGAAAATATATTACATCTATTTCACGGAGCGTTTAAATGCCTGCATTTCACCGGACCAGCAAGCCAACCAAGCAACCACCAACCACCTTGGCTATACTGGGGTGTGGTGGAGATGCAAGGATAGAACAGTCAGGGGACCTGGTGACTTTTGTCCTTTCTGTACTGCTCAATTGACTTCTCTCACTCTTTCCCCATCCCTAAAAACGAGAGCTGGAGATAATGAGCAGAGAAAAAGTTATTAAGCGCCTGGCAGGTGCGTGTACCTCGGTTGTATACATCCCAGGGACCAGATAGTGCTAGTAATATCTGACCTTGATTAAGGGAAACCTGCCTGTCCTAATACTCAGAAGCGAAGCGCAAACGACACGGAGCCGAGTTGCTCTTTCAGAATCAGGGAGGGAAAGGGCAGAGCCCTGCGAAACACTGAACGGAGTGCGGATTGTCTGCTGGGGGCGGGGAGGGGAGAGCTCTGCTCAGGTGAAACTGACGAGGTAGTGTAAGTTCCCTGCTCAGTCTCTCTCTCTCTCTCTCTCTCTCTCTCTCTCTCTCTCTCTCTCTCTCTCTCCCCCCCCTCTTTTTCTATGACTGCCCGAAGGGCCTCGCCGATTTCTTGCCTTTGATTCTCCGTTTGTTTGCTAGATGGCGCTGTGTCTCTCAATACATTCCGATTCAGAGCTAAAACGGCCCCTTTTCGTATATCCTCCCCCAGATAAATCAGATTACCTACCCCGCTTCGTTCTGCGAGGAACGCACTTTAGTTCCAGCAAAAAAATAAAAAGTGCTATTAAATAATGTTAAGAATGATCCAGAATCATCATATAAATATCCCGATTGAAAAAAAAAAGGCAGCCTGCAAGCAAAATCTGAAATATGGCGTCTTTACTCTCTGCCAATTCATGTTGTAATCATGTTGTAATCTGCTTAATGATTTCCCTCCTTTTTGGTGGCTGGACCAAAATGTAGCTAATTTATATTTGGGGAAACCTAATTTAAAAAGCAACACACAACCTGGCGATTTGATACATGTTTGCATTAGTTGCACGCAATATAAATACGCACGTGAGACCTAGCTTCACCAGAAATAGAAACTGGTCGTATTAAGTTAGCCTCCTTGTCACTCTTTCATGAATAGATCAAAACAATTATGATAGATTTAAAGTGAAAATGCCACAAAATCAAATGTACGTTCTCTTTTTATCTTTTTTTTAAAGGTTTGTAAAGCCTGGGGGTCTGTTTCAGTATCTCCTACAGTCTAAATTTATTCTGCAAAATTACCTTCCGTGTTCTAAATTTATTCATTTCATTAAAGTAAGAAAACTGTTTAGGAATTTAAAAGCCTCGGTTGTTTCTATTGATTATATGATTAAGGGATTCATTATATGGAAACTCCTCTCCTTAGAAAAAGTAATCTGAAAGTTTTGTATAGACAGGTACATGTATTAGAGCATAAAGTACTTTTGATTTATTATTAATTCCAGATTTCAAATAATATTATTGTGATCATCATTATGTTTATAGAAACAGGAAAAGCGTGTTCTTAAGTGTTAAAACAGCAATGCGTATTAAAGACATTCCCTTTTCGGAAGACATTTTGTTGCATTCTCTTTTCTGGCTCAGTTTCTCAGAAATGCAGGTCTTTAAAAACAATCACTACCACAGGGCAAGAAAAATAGGCTGGTTTGGTGGGACTCGCAACATTCGATAAATTACATGGTTGTTATTTCATTTTCTCCCCTTTAGTTAGAGCCTTTGTAAAATCTCAAAGTGTTAGGCTGTAACTAGGAGGCGCTGAAAACCTAAGGCGGAAAATTTACAACTTGATCAACTTCAAACCACGCACACACACACACACACACACACACGGCGCTACAGTTGCAAACATATGTTTCGGATTAAGTTAAGCAAACGGGTCTCGTTTTCCAAAGTAGAAAGCTGATAATGAAATCTTAAATGCTGCAGAGTTTGGCTCTTGTTACGGCTTCACTTGCACCAACATGAACGAATCCCTCTACCTTTCTGGGACATTCCGGTTTTAGGTGCAGCGCCAGCAGAACCTCGCTCTGATTCTCTCCCTCCCTCCCCTAAAGCGATTCAACGAGCACGGGTATCTCTTTCAGCAGCTGATCTCTAAAGAGCAGTGCTTTATAGCAGGCAAGGCTCTTTCCCGTCTTTTGTGGGCCAGGCAAAACTGCCCATGGAGAAAGAAGCTGAGTTGCCTTGCTTAGTCTTAGGATATGTGCCTCCTCCTCTAAACGCTCTGGGGTCGTCAATTTAAGCATCGTGCGGGTATGAAGGGAAGTAGAGAGTAGTAGAAAGAAACCTCTTTCAGAGAGCCGATCCTGATGAGCAGGGAGCCACAATTATAATCGTTAATAAGGTGGGCCGGAGTGTACCTTCTACTCAATAAGTGTATAGAGTTCATCTGCACATCTAAGGTTCATTTCCATTGAATAGAATAAAGTTTTTCTTGTAGGGGCTGAAAGTCGAACCCATTATTACAAGGATGCTAGTGAATAAATGTATTATATATGTATTTGTGTGTGTGTGTGTGTGTGCGTGCGCGCGCACACACACACACACACACAAACTCATACGCACATACAGTGGCACGTTAAAAGTAAAACAAAATTACTTAGGCTTGAGCACAGATAAACAGGAAAATGAAACGCATATATCCACAATCTTTCAGTGGGAGAGAGGCAACAGAAATACAGTAGGTTCCTGAAGTAAGACAGAGCTCAGAAGCAGCATCTGGTGTCAACCTAATGTTTTCAGAACTTCCCTAAATGTAATTACTCTTGAAAATGTCCTTTGTCAAACTACACTATCCCAGTGGACTGTGATGAGGATCCTGCAACTTTATCCCACGATTTTATGCCCAAGGAGCTGACTATTTCCCCCCAGAAATACCCGGAAAGCACTTAGGACATTAATGGGTGTCTATTGATTCCCAGAAAACTCTATTGAGGAATCCTTTCATATATCTAAGATATACACGAAACACTTTCATTTCACTAGATAGCCCAGGTAGTTTTGACGTTGACAAATGGCCAAAAGACAAGAAAAGTAATTTCAAACGACTTTGAAGGGTTACAAGAGGTAAGAATGGGGGGTGGGGAGGAGAGAGAGAGGACTATTTTTCAACGCATGTCACGAATAAGAAAAAAAAGAAAATAATCACAAGGTAAACCATAGCTGGGGAAAATAAATGAGGAGCAAATAATTGAAAATGCTTTCATGCTGGACACCCAATCTCTAGTCCCTTTTCTGTTTCCCCTTTCTAAGATTCTATTATTTTCTATATGCCTCCCATTAAAAGTTATTTTTAAGATTACTAACACGGACATGCACTCGCTAAATTGTTCAGGATATGTTCAGGATATGTATGTTCAGGATAATGGAGGTGGGGGAGACACAAAGCAAAATTACCCGAAGAAAGAGGATTTCGTAAGAATTGAGATGAGAAGGTTTAATGCAGGATTGAGAAAATGAATTTTTTGTTAGTCAGTGAGGCTCACGCTCCGGAGAAACCTAAAATCCTAATATAGATCAAAGAAAGGAGCAAATATTTAATACCGAAGGTGTGCTACCTCGAAACACAAATCCTCCCCCCTCTTAAATATGCAGACATCTAACTTTCACTCGGTCAATTAGTTGTCAATAATAATAATACAAATAATACAAAACTGGTTTATAGTAACATTTCTCACTACAACAATGTCTGAATTATGGTCGGGAATCAATTCGATTACTGATCAGAAAGCTATCAGTATCCACGCTATAAAATATCCTGGTTGGATAGAAGATACCACGAATTTTAAAAAATAAAAAATAAAATACCACGGTGATCTTCACTTTTGCCAAATCAGAAGCGTGCAACAGGTTCTTCCTCTGAAAGTTTAATTCTAATCCTAACCGTTCTGCCTGGGGGGGGGGGTCCCTCTTACAAAAAACGAAAGCGGCCCCCTCCGCCTACCCAGGGCCGGTTGGCTAGTTGTGGGGAGCGAGTAGACCCTTTCCTTCGACTTTTTGTGGGCGCAAATGAAGATCAAGCAGAGAAAACTAAGAATTCCCCCTACGAAGCTGCCCTATCGAACAGTGAAAACGGTGGTGCGCATGTGTGTGAGGCGAACCGACTACAGGTGGGTCGAGAATAGGGGGTTTCATTTAATCCATGGAAACACGGATAAGGGGTCGTGATGACGAAAACGGGGTTCGAGGTTTCCCACGAGAACTTGCCGGCAAAGTTGTTGCTGAAAACATAATAATTCGACTCTGACGTTGGAGCGAACCCTTTTAATAAGCGAACTCTGTTCTCCACAAGCTAGCAGAGAAAAGGTAGAGGGTTCTTTCATTTGAGGGGAGGGGGAATAACCCTCAAATAACCCTGTTGTGGATATCTAAATATCCGTTTCCATGAATCTGGCTCATGATCCGTAAAAGTATTTGATATTAGTAGGAGCACTGGGCTATAACTTTGCTTTCCTAATGCCCCAAAGCCATTCCAGTAAGTTCCCCCCCCCCCAATAACTCAAAAGCAGGGAGGTCTGTAACTCCTCGCTATCGTTGCTCAGCTGGGGCTGGGGGGGCATTTATATTAAGGGAATGCCAGGAAATCCTTAACTATCCAAACTGCTCCTTCCCCCCACTTTTCCCCTTTTTTGTAATTTTCGACGGATCAGGGAAGCAAATGGGAAGGGATCGGATCTCTCAGCAAAGGAAGGCAGAGCGAGAACATTTTAATGAGCAGAAAGCATCTTGTTGTATTTAAATAGCGAACACATAAATAGATTGACTTTACAAGCTTGCACGGCTGCAAGTTGTTTGCTAAAATGACAGGGACGTGATCAAAGAGGAAGAAAAAAGAGAGATTATTTCTCTCTCTCTCTTTCTCTCCTTGCGCATAACTTGAATTAAAGGATGCGGAGACCGAGAGAGGGCTTAAAGTCCCGACGATCACAGCAGGTGGCGGGTCTGGAAGGGGGAAGTTGAAGGGAGGTAAAGTTACGGGGCTGAGACGCTCAGACTGGCCGACCCTTTAGCAAAGCGGGGAGGGTGGAGAGGGAGAAAGGGAGGGCTGCCGAGAGAGGGCTGCCAGGCTCTTAGGGCTCTGGCTCTGGGGTGCCTCTCCCGAGGCTGCAATTGACCAGCTGCCTGGCAGTCAGTGGGGTTGCTTCGAGTAGGCGCGCATCAAAGAAGGGAAGCGGATCTGCTTTGCAACCAACCACGAAGACCTCAGATCCCCGCCCCCACCAGTATCGCCTCTATAGCCAAGGGAAAGATGAGGATCGCCTGGGAAGGGGGAAATGGCATGCATGCATCCCCGCAATGAGAGAGAGAGAGAGAGAGAGAGAGAGAGAGAGAGAGAGAAAGGAGGTCTGGTTCTGGGCAAAGCTGGAAACCAAGGATGGGCAATGCGGGAATATTAGCGGAAGGGGCTTAGAGAGAGGACAGAGGATGAAAACGAAATTGGGGGCCTGCGGGCAGTGGCATCAGACCAGGGCAGTGGAATCGGACCAGAGGAGCACATGGGGTGGAAAGTCCTGAGTAGGGGGCATAAATGAATGTTTAACTCTCCGCGCTTCAAGGGAGATGAGAGGAGGCGCGGAGCAGGCGGGTTTCAGGATACAAAAACCGTCGTCCCTGAGAGCGAGGTCTTCCGCAGCCTGCTCTCAGGCTTGGGCTGAACGAGGCAAGGAGAGGCTTGTTTAGGGCGAGGGCAGCTCAGAACTAGGAGCTGTCCATGGTGCTACAGAGAGTGGATGGCGCAAACCCAGCTCCGCTCCGCTTTTTCGGGGTCCCTGGCAGAGAGACCGAAGAAGTGTGCATGCACACGAAAGCTCATACCAAGAACAAACTTAGTTGGTCTCTAAGGTGCTACTGGAAGGATTTTGATTTTATTTTTTATTTTGTTTTGACTATGGCAGACCAACACGGCTACCTACCTGTAACTGTCACAGCCTCAGTTGCTCTATCAAGGGATTCCCAATTCGCACCCCCACCCCAGCCTGGTAAAAGTTAACTTCCCACGCACTTTGGAAGCTGAAGGACTGAGTCCTTATCTTCCAACTTGCTTCCAAGTAGCAGGTTAGCATGGAAACCTGATCCTGATTATTTAACACACTGAGTTTTAAGGAAAAGCAAGGGTGGAATGAGCGATTAAGCAGGGCTAAACGGAGGGTTCCAGGATTCCAGATTTCTTAGGTATCCTTTAAAGTGGCTTTAAGATGTGCAGATAAAGATGCCCGAATGAACACATGGTCAGCGATCCATGGAGCAGTTATTGCGTCTTTCTCTATCCTCTATTTTCTGGTCTCTCTCTCTCTCTCTCTCTCTCTTTTAGCAGGAAAGCTACTCTGATTTGTGCCAAAGATCAGGAAAGTCGCACAGGAGTTAAATCGACATTACTAATTAACAGGCTCTCAAGGTTCCCCTAGTTAGAAGAATTAATTAGGATGCAAAAGTAAACTTTTTAAGATAAAGCCCTGCACCTATATTTAGGAAACGTAAAGTGAATTAACCAACTGGTTAATAACTGAGGGACAAACCCAAACTTTTTAAAAGAACAAAAAAGTTCGAGGAGAAAGAGGAGGTCGGCGCGCGCACCCAGCCTCGAAACACTTGCATGTGGTGGTATTAGATACGATGATACCCGCAAGATGCTTCTTAGCTTGTCTTAAGTAGGAGTAAATCGCAGACTGGTGTGCGCTCCTTCTGGGTCTAGGGAACCCGTTCAAGGAATTCATTAAATGCAGAAGCAAATAAACACCTCTCATATTTTAATCTTTGTTCAATCGAGGTGATCCAAAGGGGCAGTAGACATTGCACTGGGTGGGTCGAAACTCTGCTCTACCGTTCCTCCACAGGGGGAATTCGAAAGCAAAAGTTAGACGGTGGGCGTGAGGTGGGCTTTTTGGGAGGGGGCAGAAGGGATTATGCGGAAGGAAGAGTGAAAAGTCTCCCACCCCCGGCCCCACCCCCACCCCCCAACAAAACAGGGCCTTTCCTTTCAATTCTCGCGGGTCCAGCATGGAGTGGACGAGCGACCTGCCCCCTTTCCCCCAGGGAGCCGGGCCAGAGGCAGAGGGAACCTGAGGCAGGCTGGCCCTGAGCTCTCCAGAGCAGTCCCCTTTCGTGGCCGCGAATATTCGCCTGTTGGCTTCTCCCTCTCCAGTTCCCCGCGCTTCTTTTGAAGTTTGCCTCTTGTGAGGAGGAATGTCAGATCTTACTCCTCCAGGTGAGAGAGTCCACATTCGCCGTGCAGGTGAAGAGGCGAGGGCTTTTCTCTCCTTCTTCCCCCAGATTATTCTCATTTGATGCTCTTAAGGGGAAGAAGGCGATCACCGGCCTTTTCATCCAGGGCACGGCCACCTCTCGTGGCGACTCCGGCCAAGCCACCGCGGATCCTTCCTGGGCCTAGAGGCTGCCTTGGCGGCGGGACAGGCAGAATTCCTGTCGGCTCCAAATGTCCAGCCTGCGCTCTTGCTCGAGGCTCGGGCTTAATCGTCCTCAGCCGAAGCTGGCAGGAAGCGAGTGCTTAGGAAATATCAGTGAAAATGTCCTACTTTCTCATCCCTTCGCCCCATTTTAATTTTGAGTCACTTGCAGAAGAAGGACTCCGAATTCAGTTTCCCCAAGAAGGGGGATCAGCAGACCCCCAGGATGGATTTCCTGCTCCAAGCTCAACTCCCACCCCCAGCCCCTCGACACACACTTTCCCCATTTTACCCCACAGGAATTTTCCGCCTGTTCTGCAGCCTCCTGAGTCAAGTGGGTGTTTTTTCTCTCTCGCCTGTCCTTCTGGCTTGTGATCACTCCTAAATCCATTCTTCGCTCCAACCATGCACGTTGATCACATTCCAAAATGAAGGGGCCTCCCACGGACTTGGGTGCATTCAAGGACCAGAACAAATCCCGTTGCGAGGCTGGGGGTGATTTAGGTCGTCTTTACGTTTATTTAATTTTAAATATGATAGATCGATAGATTAGATGGCTTATACCCCCCACCTCCCTCCCCATCACTGATAAATGGAAGGAAAGCGGGATCCCAGCTTTAAACCCATGAGTTGTATATGGGAAGCAAACAACACGAACAATCCTATTTGGGGATCCAAGTGGGTATGCATGCTCTTTCCTGTTGCGGTTGCGAATGTGATTTAGGCTGCAATCCCGGACCCACTTTGCCGGGAGTAAGCCCCGCTGAACGCTCAACATACACGTATAGGATTGGCCTGTTACAGTATTGGAGCAGGCAACTGTCAACACGCATAGGGGCTTCTTTTTGGAAATCTACTTTGAAGTGACGCTCGAGGGTCTCTGCCCCCGCCTCGCTCTCCCCAGATCTACGTGTTAATCTCTAGTTTCCCCCTTCAAACAGAATTCAGTTACAAAGAGCTTGGAAAGATTTTGCATCTATTGAAGGGGCACCACGTCTTTAATTTTCTGAGGAGTAAAAACCTCCCCAAGAAACTTCATATAGCTTCTTAGGTTTTTGCTTAGCATACGTGATAAAACATTGATTGTCGTAGTTTGGTGACCCATGAAATTTGGGGGTTAGTTTTCTCTTCAGACCAGAGCATATAATTATGCAAATAGAGAGCTGTCACTGATCTGGTGAAATGCTCACAAACACACGCAATCCGAAACTGGAAAGAAAAGTGGAAAATGTGGGGGATTAGGAGCAATGACAGCGTTTGCAAAGTTTGGGGAAGTTCTTTTTTCACACTTTGGGGGACTTAAGTCAACAATTAGCGTGATCTGTCTATCAGATACACACAGAAATACACTCCTCATCCTTTAACAGGTTACTTTAACTTCAACTGGAATAGAAATTAGAGCGCAGGCACACAGGCTGCCGTCGTCTTATATGACAGCTTTCAATTGTACTTGAGAATTAGTTCCTGAGGGGGAGACAGGGGGAAGAATAAGTGCGCTTCCTCTGAGAAAAGAAATATTTAAACGTCCCACTTTAGTTGATTAGGAATCCACGTCAACTTATGTATTAGAATGAAGGCACTAAGCTGCATAAAAGGACCTTGTGGCATGCACAGAAACACCATTTGTCATGAACCCAAACAGTTTTACTTTAAAAGGACAGAGATACTAGCCAGTGGCCTGTTGGCCTTATTTGTTCATCTGTAAAATGGGGACATTTTCTCAGTAACAAACTTCACGGGTTTATTGGGCGCTTAACAAATAATACGTGCGGTTAAAAGGAGACGGGGGTCCTGCAGAAATAAATCCTGGGATCATATACTACAGATAGATATAGATATAGAGATATGGAAATATGTATACAGGCCCGCCCAACTAGGAGTTGAAACACGATGCAACCTTTGATGTTAAACAGATCCTCTTAACCGGCAAAACTAGAGCCCTTATTCAGAATGTGTTCATAACTGTCCGTTCAGCTGCTTTGGTGCAAAACTGGAACATTCTTACAGGTGCTTTGCCTAGTCTAAGTAGAATGGAAAGTAAGAGCTTGTTCCACCTTCCTTTCGCGTTGCCACTCTTCATTCGCTCCATGCAAAGTTCGGCGTAACTACGGACTGGTCCAGTTGTATCGATTCTTTCTCTCTCTTTCCTTTAAGGCATTACAGATCTATGGCACTAAATTTGTTCTAAAACTTATAGCGGGGTGTGTGTGTGTGTGTTGGTGTTTCTTGGGTTCCAGCTACTTCATTGTCCCAAGTGAAAGAGGGACCCACTTTCAGGAGCCCAGTTCTATCCTGACAGCCTTGGCCCCTGGTTAATTCTTTACCAGGAACAATCCTCTGCCTTCGCCCCTACCCCTCCCCGGACTGCCGGAGCGCTGTTTCAGCCAAGCGGGCTTAGCCCAGATTTATGGAAACTCCTGAAGACATCAGTTTGTGAACAGACCAGCGGTGTGAAACTTTGAGCCACCAATCCAAGGAGGAATCAATTAAACCAACTATTCGGTCATTAATTCCTCCCAAGTGTGTTTTAAAGGAGATCGTTGCTACTGCTACAGCTACACAGCTCAGATGTCGAGCTAAAAGCTGAAATGCTTCAAGGGGTGTGTGTCAGATATTTTGCATCACTGTCCCTCGACTGGGAGGTACACCGCCAGTCACAAACGCACGGTCACAGTTTAATGCTGCTACAATCTATAGCTGACTCTCTTACTTTTCCTAGAGTAATGAAGGCCTGGGAGAGGAGGGGATGCCAAGGGTCATTCGGGTGCAGGGGGATCTGTCCGTTCTCCAGGGTCCACGAATTATATTAATGGAAAGGAATTAAGAGACCTCCTTTGCAGTGGAGGGAAAATCTCTAGCCAGCAGCAGCAGAAAGGGGGGGGGACAGGATTCCTCGCATTTCTGGGTCAGAATGTGCACTGATTTGGATGGGGAAGCTTTTAGCTCAGGCCCACCTTGGCAGATATCAAGGACATGCAACCTTTTTTTAATCCCCCAGAAGTAGTCAGGTTCGGCTTGGGAGCTAAGTTTTTTTTTTTTTTTAAAGCTTGGCCCAGCAGACACAGAGTGGAGACCATTGCACCAGGCATCCAGAATCACAGAAGCCACCAAGAAAGGGACACGTTCCCCTTTTTCCATCAGATCCTGGAGCTACACAGCTCTCCCACCCTGTTGGTCCCATCCCAGCGCTTGGGAAGCAAACGGCCACTTGGAGGTCCTGCTCGTTAAACTGCCCGGCTTGTCCTTTATCAAAGATCCTGTAGGTCGATTTGGAGGTTTTTTAATCGATTTCACCCATTAGTAGGTAAGATTCAAATGCACACCAGAGAGCAGCGTGTCCAGAAAGGGCAGACTGCATAGCGGTGGTGGCTGGGAGTGAGCAGGGTCCCACGTGGTCGAAAGAAAGAAATAAGAACTGTGTAGGTCACGTGAAGGCTGCAATCCTATCTCCACTTACCTTCGAGAGCCTCATCCAACTCACTGGGAGTAAGACTGACTTCCTGACATGTCTGGGATGGATGGCTTACAGCGAAATTCTATACAATATGTCTCCTTTGAACTAAGTACCATTGTTCTCCAGGTAACCCTTCTTAGAACTGGACCCATTGCTATAAGTCCCGGTCCACGAGTCCGCACTTCAGGAGCTTCTCCTTCTGTAACCTCAGGAAACTAGAAACTAGGTGGCTAGCTGGGTGGCGGGAGGGCTACTCCTTTGGGGAAGGGTCTTAGCCCTTCCTCTGGTGCCACCCATGTAAAAAGGTCTTGTGATTTGCGCACCCAGGATGTCCCCATTCCCAGCTTCTCCCACTTTCTAAGCCAGCAAGGTGCAATAAGAGGAGGAAGGAAAGCCACTCTTCCTTGGTTGGGGCTGATAAGCCTTAAGCGCCTTCCTAGAAAAGACCAGCGGTGGCTTCAAGAGGAAAATGAATGAGCCTCATCCCATGCAGGCATCCCTTGAAAGACCCCTTGATTTAAACAGGGGAGAAGCTCATGTAGGACCCTAAAAATGCTTCATAATTTGCTGATCGGGACTTTAGCAGACGCGTGAAAGGTGTGGATATTTTTATACATGGTAGAATTTCTGGCTCGGATGAAATAAACGCTAAACTTGGGAAAGCTCAAGCCCCGGGACCTTTGCTGGATGCCGCATAACACTTTCGAAGGTTTTCTTGTTGTTTTTGTTTTGGCTTTTGCACTCATATACTGAAGTACTGGGGATGCAGCCCCTCGGGACTTACTGGGGCCTCGTTTCGGGTAAGCGTGAATGGGACTGAGCTGCATCACAGGCGATTTTTTATTGTTAAAAGCTGGGCATAGTTTGTTTCGATAAAATGGTTCCTAAACATACCCTCCGCGACACCCGTTCGCAGGGATCCCCATGCAATGTGGTGCCCGATTCATCATTTCGCTTTATATGTGCCTTTCCTCACCAGCCCGTTTAACAGTAAACGCGATTTCTCCCGCCTCGCATTTTTGCAAGGCCTTGGATATTCGTAAATACGTTCAGAGGCCACGCAAATAATTCAAATGGCCCAGGTGGAGGAAGATCTTTCTTTCGCGGCTCGCTCTGCTGAGGGGCAACCAAGTCCGAGCGATCCTTCCTGGAAGCTGCTGCGCTCCCCTTGCCTCTGGCAAACGGGTTTTGTCCGGCCAGCAGCAAATGAACATCCCTTTGGGTTGTTGCGCCTGGCACAGTTGCTTAACAAGACCAGAGACAAGAAAGTCACACCCGCATCTTAAAAGAGAAACCAATTTTTTATTGGTTCAGTGTAAACAGAAAGAGACAACCCTTTAACAGCTCCCTGTGTGCTTTACAGTTGGGTCCAGAAGCAGCGAAAACACAACCCAGGCAACGGCACGAGATACAGAGCAAGGGGCTGGTGGGACCACACCGGAAGGAGTAGAAATCTCAACCGTGACACTTTGGAGAGGAGGGAAAAAAAAAAAACCTCGTTTGGTGATATTTGGCACTATGCAGAGCCCCAGAGGCTTTCACAAAAGACAGGGTTAAGGGTTGCTGTGGGAAAAGCCCACAAGATCAAAGCTAAGGAAAGAAAAAGCATGGATAAGAAAAAAAGACCAGGTCTACCACCCTAAAGCTGACGTTAAGGTGGGCCCTTGCGGGTGGGTGGGTGAGTGAGAGAGTGAGAGTGAGTGAGAGAGAGAGAGAGAGAGAGAGAGAGAGAGAGAGAGGAGCAGTTCCAGAGAACAGGGATGTCGGGGGAAAACAGGAGACCGGGACCATCAGGTGGGGGGAGATGGTCACCATGGAAGCGATTTGACTATTCCTGCCGCAAGCCTGCCCGACTATGGCTCGTTCATTCTCCCTGCACAGAAGAGTAGGTGTGCAACTTGCCAGTCTGAAAGGTCACCCCTTCGCAGAGCAAAAGAGGTCAGGCGAGGAAGCGGACGCGACGAGACAGGCCACCTTCACCTCTGCACTTGGAGCCACTTGACTCTGGCTTTGAATATGCCCCCAGAGAGATGGCGCTGGCAGGTTTCCCATGGAAGGGAAAGCCCTTTTCTCTCTCTCTCTCCCCACTTTGCACCGACAGGGCCCCTTAACCCGAATTGCGCCCTTTGGGATAATCTTAACAGCAGCGCTTTCAAAGACGTGCGCCAACACGTCTGTTCTGAAATCCCAAAAGCTTCCTTTTCAAACGAGCTGGTGGTGGTATCTAACGAAATCGCCCAGCCACTGAATGCATGCATGAGATGAAATGTGACCCCCTCTTTCGCTCGGGTAACATCTGAGAGGGGAGGCCAGGAAAAGTTCAAATGCTCATTGGTGCCCCGGCGCGCCTACTCGAGCACCAGCCAGGCGCTGCTGCTCTGGAAGAGGCCGGGTCGCCATCCGATGGGGATCCCAGGGCAGCAACTCCCGACAGTCAGCTGAGCGAGGCGGCCTGAACCTCGCCTGGCAGAGAACGTGGAGAGGGGGCCCCAGGCTTGGAATCTGGGTCGGGCAGAGCTTTGGGGTGTGTGAGATGAGGCCCATAGGGACCCCACTCCTTTATCCACACTGGCAACGAGTTTGGGGCTTTGAAGCCCGTACGTTTGCGGCGTTGGGTCCAAGGCAGACCCTATTGAGCATCATGGTAAGTGGAAACACTTGGTGACAACAGATGGACTTTTAGGTCTGCGTGGAATTATAGTCAGGACTCATAAGGAATTTAAGGAATGTAAAAACGACGTCCTCTTGCTTATAAAAAAGTGATTAGCAACGTCAGTAATACATGCTTCTTTTCTTTCTTTCTTTCTTTTTTTGCTATTAATATTTCACAGTGTCACCAGACGGTGAAGGTAAAACGAAACTGGCTTCAGGAGTTCAACAGATTGAATGAGAAAAAAGATATTTAGGCAGGGAGGGGGGAAATCGCCCCTCCCGGCAAAGGCGGACCCTGTTTCAGCAAGGAATGGAAAACTCTGCTGCCCCAGCCTCGAACCGGGAGGCCCAGGGCGGAGAGGCGGCGTCTTGGGAGCGTCCAGGATCTTTAAAAAAAGTTCTTCGCTATCTGATTTGTCACAAAATAGAGATTCTGTTAGAATAAAAAATAAACGTTTCAACCAAGTATTAGAAGCAACATTTTAAATACTGGTATTATTTGCTCTATATTACATTTGTCGCTAAAACATCCTTTTAGGTTTTTTTAAAATGACTCAGCAAACTCCCTAGGAACCGCATAAGCAAAGCGCGCTCGGTAGTTTTGGCGCATTTGGAAGTAAAATTAAGTCCTCTTTCCATGTTCAGATTTGCTGAAGTCGCTAAAGTCTTCCTCATTACTAAACACCAAACAAAGCACCCACTGATTAAATGTATCGTTTCAGTTTGGGTGGCACAGCCTCTCCGCAGCCTTAAGTAGATAAGAGTAAAATAGCCATTGCTGGAGTTACACGCGCATCCTAAACACATTGACGCGACACGTAAGTCTCATAGACGTGCAGGGCTTAGGATCGCTACCATTGTGTCAATACAGTTTATTAGGGCCCCTGAATTTAAAAAGCACGGAAACATGTTATTATTATTATTATTTTAAAAAACCCCGCCCAAAGAGTTTGCGGGAATTCATTAAAAAGCCTAACGCGTGGGCGGGACCATGGTTAGCGAGAGTTGAAGTCCACCATTAAAATCAAGAGAGAAATAAATGTGAGCTCCGACGGCGGGGAGGGGCGAGGGGAGCCCCGTGCACCGGGGAAGAGGAGGAAGAAGAGCCGGGCGCTAGGACCCGGGAGGCGCCGCGTCCGCTCGCCATCAGCTCGGTGCCGGGCTCTGTCAGGGCAATTAGAGCTGCACCAGGCTGCGCGGTGCGGTGCTGCTGTCAGCCTTAATCTGCGCACTGATGGGCAGCCCGAAATCCCCGCCGCAGCCCACAGGAAGCACAACCAGTGAACCCATATTGCTTTGACAGTTGCACTCATCTAGAAATAATGCAAAACGCTACTTAGATGTAGACACGGCGACCCTGTGCTCTAGGAAGAAAACAATCTAATGAGGGGCTGGGACTGCCGAGCGCCGCCGCCCAGACACGCAGGCAGGCAGGCCGGCAAGCAGGCGCCGGCTCTCGCCCGCCCGCTCGCCTCCCGCCCGGTTACAGCTCCTCGTAGCGGATCCGCTGCGAGCGTCGCGTCGGAGCCGCTTTGCCCGAGCTGCTCTTCGCCTCCATGGCGTCGCCGAAGAAGCGAAAGATCGACGCGTAGCTCTTCCACGAGGTCAGCTCGTGCCGCTCCGTGCCTGCAACACACAAGGAAAGAGAAGCACAGCGTCACTGCCTGCGACTCGGGCGGAGGGAAGAGGAGGAGGAGGAAGACGACGACACTCCGCCCCCTGACGACAGCAAGCCACAGGGGTCAGGTTTAGGAGCGGGACGCAGGCGGCGGCCGGAGCAGCGTCGCCAGGCCAGGCGTGCAGGCAGTCCCCGCCCTCTCGGATCCCCCCTTTGCTCAACCACGAAAGGGCACCCAGGCTGAAATCCTGCGCGCACTGACCCGGGAGTCAATGGCCCTGGCATTAAGGGGGCCTTGCTTGTTCTGCGTAAGTGCGCAGGCAGGCCTGGGGTTGTGAAAGGTTAGGATCTCCACCAGGGCACAGGAGGGGGGTTTTCTGAAGCCTGGCAGCCCACAAGGCCTGCCCTCTCATCCAGGCTGCCCGTGCCAAGGCTGATTGTGGCAACTCACAATTGCGAGAGAAGTATTCTGCACATGCTAGGGGGCACTGCCTTTCCCTGCTTCACCAGGCCTGCAGCTTGGCACTGAAAAGAGCTTCTGAACTCTTGACTCAAATTAAGCCCCAGGGAGGGGAAAGGAGTTGTTAACCAGCCTTAAGACAGGAAAAGGGCTCTCACTGAGAAGGGGTAGTATTCCGGTTTGGTACTAAGTATCCTGTCTGCTTCTTTTCTCCACCAACCATTTAGATCATTCCCAAAGGGATTAATTATTTTCATTTTCATTTGTTATAAAGTTCAAGATACTGCCCTTACAACAAACCTACACAGTTATTCACATTTTATAGAGAGGAAATCAGGTCTGAAAGCTAATAGATCTGAAATAAACTTAAGAGAAAATGTGGGAGACTTAGTGGATACATGCTTAATTGGTCCAAATCTAATACGCTCATCTACTAGGGGCAGGTGCAGAGACTCTTCTATACCTAAACAAAATAAAAAATAAAAAAATTCCTTCCAGTAGTACCTTAGAGACCAACTAAGTTTGTTCTTGGTATGAGCTTTCATTTGCATGCACACTTCTTCAGATACCTGAAGAAGTGTGCATGAACACGAAAGCTTATACCAAGAGCAAACTTAGTTGGTCTCTAAGGTGCTACTGGAAGGAATTTTTTATTTTTCATTTTGTTTTGACAACCGGTATGGCAGACCAACACTGCTACCTACTTGTAACTCTCATATACCTGTAACAGTTACATAGTAACAGATATTTTGGCAGATGCAGGTTTTTCTTATCCTTGACAAGCTGAAGATGCAAAAATCTTGTCTGCAAAGAGTAAGAATGCAGGAGTAATGCTCTTCTTTGGTAATCTGATCATCCTATTATGTTTATATTCCCAATTTTTGATGGAACAGAACCTTGGGAAGCTGAACACTTAAGTGGCTTGATTAGCAAGGCACTCTCAGGCAACAGTATATGTGACTGTTTTAGGAAAGCTGGGGTGCCTTTCAAACAGAAGTAGAAATTTCTTTTCTCCAGTGTTTCTTGTTCCCAAAAGACAGCTGCTTAATTAGGTACACTTTCCTATATGACCAGTCATTTCACTCTTCTACAAGCAAGAATCAAGTGAACAGACTGAGAAACAACTTTTTTGTGTTTAAAACACTCATATCCACCTAGATCAGACATCGGCAACCTCCGGCCCATGGTCTGGTTGCTGCCCATGAAGGCCGTTTTACCAGGCCACGAGCCGCCCGCCAACTGAGCCTCCTGCTTGGCAAGCCCCCTGCGCGCTGCACTAAACCAGCACTGCGTGGCATGGCGGTTTGCCGAGCAGTGCCGGAAATCGCGTCTGCACATGTCCGTGGCGCTGGACCTGCACAGCGAGATGCTGGTCTGCGCATGTCCAGATGCTGAAAATCGTGTCAGCACAGGCACGATTTTCGGTGTCTGGGCATGCACAGACGTGATTTTCGGCGTCACAGACATGTGCAGACGCGATTTTCAGTATTGCGCTGCACATGTCCGGCCCACAGACGCTCTCCATGGGCTTGATCCGGCCCATGGCCGGATAACCTTGCCGACGCCCAACCTAGATAAAGCCTCTCTTTCAATAAACCAAGTGTATGTGGTTGTGATTATGGTGATGATCTTTCACACCTGCAAAAACACAGATTAAATCTATTATGATTAATATATGTTGTAGCACCATAAATCTGTATTCTGGAAAAGTAAGATGGATCTGGGATCATTGTTCTTGACATATGCTTTTCTTTTCTCACACTGATTGGCTAAGGAGTACCAAAACCTTTTACTCTGTATATTTCTTTCATAAACCAAACAGTAACAGCATCTAATACCCCCCCCCAATACCCAGCAACCAGGTGCCCTGAAAGAGTTCAGAGCCCTTCCTATATAACACAATTATGCAGAGATGCTGCTGGGAAGCCTCCAGATCCCAGGCTCCTGTATGATACTTTAACATTGTTAATGATAATTCTCCACTCTGTAATAGTAGGTCATTGCTATGGTTACTCTACAATGGTGCAACACTTTGCTTTCCCCTTCAGCTATTCGCGGAGACCTGGTAACCACATTTGTTGCCTAGCAACAGTTTTGTGAAAGTATCACAATCTGGGAGTTACAACAATAAAGGACATGATGGCCCTGGCCTACCCTGAAGGAGAGCTTTCCTGATGAGTGGTTGGGTGTCTCTGGGATGGGAGTGATACAAAAAATATATATTCTGAGTCCCTGCTGGATCATACCAATGGTAGTAATACTAGCATACAGTTGCAAAGCCACTTCCTTACAAAACCAACATTCTTTACTACTCCTATAAAGAGATCCCTTTCCAGAGGCAACTATTACACACAAAAGACCCTTCTACAGTGCATATACATCCCACTGCAGAGGTTTGCTTTTCAAATTAATTTGCACATATATTCCCCTACACTCTTAACACTTAAGGCAGGTCACTTCAAAGAAAGATATCACTTCCACAGATGCCTTTTATAAAAGGCATTTACCATCACATACAAGCACCTTTAAAACAAAGGGCTTTGTATCACAGCAAACATCTTGGAGACTTTAAGGGCACAAAGAACTCCTTGTAACACAAAGAAAAAGAGAGATAACACTTTTTCAAAGATATCTCACCTGCTCATAGATAAATCTGGCACACATATCTTGCCCATAGAAACGTCTTGTAAGTTTTAGCAAATAGACTAAAATTGCAAAAAGACCACTTTATACGCTCTCTTAAACAGGTTGCCACAATTACATTATTTCCCCACTTCTAATTCCATTTAAGCAGAACACACAGGTAGTCAATAATAACCATTCACAATTTTTATCTGACATATTAGTACTGTAGGATGCTACTCTACACAAATATTTTCCACATCTTCCACATCCATAGTACAAGTAACATTTTATCCCTTCATGTTGCCACTGATCTCTCTCTCATAAGCCAGTATACATTCATTTGTAAATATAGGCCTACATTTACAATAAATTACTTGCAGAGTGATGTGAATGTTTCACTATTTATCACATCTGTTTTCCTTTGTGAACAGCCAGCTTCCAAATACACATGACCAAAAAAAGTGAGAGAAGAACGTGCTAATTGTACTCCCATCTTTTCCCCCCTCCTTCAATATGTAACCTACACTTTTCCTTAGGAGAGATCATACTTACACTTGCTAGTGTTACTGAGACTATGATCAACTTGTTAAGATTTCCTGCAGCAATCCTCTTATGCCACTTCTCTCCAAAACCAATTCAGGCTTTTGAATCTAGAGGGAACTGATGACTCAATGGGCTAAAGCAATTTTAACTCCCTTTCCTCATTGTCTCTTACCTTGTAACAATCTTACTGATGGATGAACAATTTCCCTTGTGGTACAATCGCTACAATGACTTTTTAGTTTCCACAATTATGATGATCTGTTGCTTGACTAGGATTGCTCTAAAATCTTAGCCCTCTCATATTGTCAAGTATAAATGCTGACCCTTCATAACATTTGAAATGTCACATTTTGCTCATAGATATTCACGATTAAGTATCAGAGAGAGAGAGAAAAAGAATAGCACATCTTTCTAGGATTTCACAGTAAAACATTATGGCCACCATCCATGGAATGTTCCATTGATCTGATTTTCTCATTATATGCCATTCATTCATTTTGCCAAATGAAAATGAGCAGGAGGCAAAAACATGTATCCAAGTAGTAGCAGGAAATAATAAGCATAAGTCATTTCATGGTAAATGAAATATTCTCACAATATTCTTTATTTTCACAATAAAGAGAATAAAGTAATGTGTTAAAATATTGATCAAAATCACAGTGAACCAGATAGTAAACTTTGGATAGGAATACAAGTGCAGATCCATTTTCTGTGGACTTTTGTATGGGACATGGAAAAAATATCCACAGAGGCAGGGGCGTAGCAAAGGGGGGGGGGCGGGCCGCCCCGGGTTCCATAATGGAGGGGGTGACAAATTATGAAGGAATTTTTTTTTGATTTTTTTTTGAAAATGCCTGCTCCGAAGGTCTTATCTTACTATACTAGGGATTATATAGCTATATATGAAATTTCATGCATATCGGTTAATATCTAGACCCTCCTCCACCAAAATAGCTGTTCACTTGGCTGTTTTGCTATGTCATAAAGGCTGAAATTTCAGTTCAGAAAACACTTTACTGTTCCCCAACCCTAACCCTGTGGAAAGCCATCTAATTAGACTTTAATTTGATTTTGAGATGTTTTTAGCAGGTAATTTAATTATTGTTTGATTTTATACCAATGTTATGTATCTGATGTTAGCCACCCTGAGCCCGACTTTGGCTGGGGAGGGTGGGATATAAATAAAAGTTTATTATTATTATTACTTGTTATTATTCCTTTGTAAGAAAATATGAAATAATGTAAAACCATTTCTTGTGGGGGGGATCAATGGGGGGTTGACAAGAAATTTTCCGCACCAGGTACCACCTGACCTTCCCATGCCTGGGGGGGACATTTTTTTTTTTTGCCCCCGGGTACCAATTTACCTTGCTACGCCCCTGCACAGAGGGACAAAGGAAGAGGAATGAGAACAACATTTTACCTGCCTCCCATGGCTCTGCTTCTTTATACTAATATAAGTTAGGGAATCAATGTAGGAAAGCAGGATTCTTTTGGCATGTATTATTTCTGGGATCGGGAACCAGGAAATCAGATTACATTGCATCTGTATATGCCCACTGAGCAGTTTGAAAGCACGTCAAAGTGCAAGTAGATAAATAGGTATCGCTCCGGCGGGAAGGTAAACGGCGTTTCCGTGCACTGCTCTGGATCGCCAGAAGCGGCTTAGTCATGCTGGCCACATGACCCAGAAGCTGTATGCCAGCTCCCTCGGCCTATAGAGCAAAATGAGGGCCGCAACCCCACAGTCGTCCGCAACTGGACCTAGTGGTCAGGGGTCCCTTTACCTTTATATGGCTACCCACTTTTCAGCTAATGTAAAATTAAGAAGACACTGGACTTCAGCAGCACATTTCTAGGGACAATGAAGATTTGACAACGAAATTGCTTCAAAAGCATCTTTTTGATATGGAAGAACTTACACTGCTGTCCCTGAGGAACAAACTCATAAAAACTTCATTTACAAAAAGTCCTCTGTTCTGGCACCAGCTGGACTTTGGAGGCTCACCTCCTCTCTTTGCTTTTTTTGGCTAGTTTTTGTGGTGCCCTCCATTCTTTTTTCTTATGGAAAATTATGGTAACAAAAATGCAATCCTAACTATGTCTACTCAGGAGTAAGTCTTACTCAGTGAGGCTTACTCGTGATAAGCGGAGTTATGATTGCAGCCTAAAGCAATAGCTAATTGAGGTTTCCTAATTCCTATCTAGCCTATTGTTTTTATATAGGAACTTCATAAAATGCTTGGTTGAAAAAATGTAGCTAATGTCTATGATCAAAGTCATTCATTACCACGTAGCTGAACTGACTGAAATGTCATCATTGGGAGAGGCAGCTATTAGTAGAAGTTCTTTGCCGAAGGACAAAACTGGAGGCTGAAATATGAAATATTTGTACCAAGTGAATAAAAACTATTCAAATTCAGTGCAGCCACACTGAGCAATGCAATAGAATAAAGCCACAAAAACAACTTCAAGAAATAAACCTTATGGGATTTAAGCAATCTGAGAAGTATGGTGTAATGAGAGGGTGTATTAAAATCAATGAGTGGGAGAAGGCAAGAACAACCTAGAATCTTGCTACCCTTAAGATTTTTCAGTTGTACCAGAAGCACTGAACAGGAAGAGCTCATGTAGTTTCACTGTTTCAAGATATGAGGGTAGAAAATAGCTGCTTTGGAAATCATTAATTTGCAAGGCATCCATTTTAAAATCTGAGTCAATTTAAAATGTGGCAATTTAAAGATGAAGGCAGAAGAAATGCAAAATGGATCCATGCTAGTAAAAGGAAGCAATAATTTTTAAAATACTAAGTGAAAAATAGTAAACACAAAGTGGACCTACTAATGAATGATTTAATTTGTCTAAAAGGGGTAAGATAGTAGATAGTTTTAATATCAGTCTAAAAATACAGACAAGTAGTACTGATGAACAATGGAGACTTTGTCAATATAGCTGTTGGATTAGAAAAAAAATACACAGATGTGGGAATACTTAGAAAAAATAATATACAAATCAGCAGGTCTGGATGACAAGCATCACAGAGTCGTAAGGGAATTAGTTAATGAATTTGCTGAACTACTGGCAATTATTTCTGAAAACTCATGCAGAATCAGGAAGATGCCAGAGCACTGGTGTGGGTGGGAAGCAACTATTGTATTACAGAAGAAGAAGAAGAAGAAGAAGAAGAAGAAGAAGAAGAAGAAGAAGAAGAAATCAATTGTGGCAAATTTGACTGCAAGTTGAGAAAATAATAATGGTATTCTTAAAAGGGAAAAATCCACACATACCTACAAGGTAATGAGAAATTTAGGAATAAATAGAAGTAGACATGTCAATAATTAAATCACACTGAATTACTAAATGTCTAGGTAAAAGCAATAACATGGGTGATTTTCTGCTTCCCCAGTACAGTAATGGTTTTCTTGGAGATATGCATAAAGAACTGCAGTATTATTAACCTAGTAGGTTAAGAAGTTTCCATTACCTCCCATTTGTATACAGGCAGAGCTAGATAACTAGGGGCAGAAGCAACATTTCTAGAATTAGAAGGTCATATGCAGTGACCACAATCCAGAGAACCTCACATGCAGCACTAGAATGCATGCAAGGTTCTTCTTGCCTTTCAGATGGTCTGGTAGAACTGTACAAGCTACTGGGAAAAGAAGGTGAATAAATCACATGGAATGCCGACTCTGTTGCATGGTGTGGCTAGCGGGACAGTGCATGCCATCCTGAATACTGAAAGTGTTAGATTTTAGCATCCTTTTGCATGTGAAGGGACTAATTCAGAAAATGATGTACACACAAAAGTGTTTCTAAGCATTACTTGCCTATGCTTCTTTGGGGAGGTGAATCAGATTATTATTATTATTATTATTATTATTATTATTATTATTATTATTATTATTATTATTATTATTACAAAAATGGCTCTGCAGGTGTGTTAGGCCAACTGTAACATCTTACAAATATTCTCTCAACAACTGGGAATTAATCGTATCACCAAGTGCTTATCTTAGATTTACTGTGCGACTGAATAGGACAGTTTCAATACAATACAATCCGCTCCACTCTGCCCCATTCTGTTTCCCCCTTTTTGTGACGTCTCTATGATGTTTGGGGGCTATTTCCCAGTTTGATTGTGCCTATGTCATTGGTATAATCTCATAAATTGTTCTACAGACAATTGGTCATTGTCTGTAGAACAATTTATGAGATTATACCAATGACATAGTCAGACAAGCTAGAGTTCATGTTTAGGCCCAGGATTCCAGAGAAAAATCATGACTATCCTGAAGACAGTTGAAAATATGCAATTAACGTCAGTGGGATTGGGCAAAGTATTAGGCTCATGTTTTAAAAACATCATTAACAATCTGGAATAGTAAATAAATGTGTTAATGTTAAATTAATTAGGAAAATATCTACAAAATGGAAAGCAAAATAAGCATTAATACGAGTGGGGGGGAAATACTGAGATGTTAGACATCCACAGTGAAATCCTTTGCATGTTTATTTAGATTTCAGTGGGGCTTACTCTACAAGAAGTGTGTACCAGATTCTAACCTTAAGCAGGAAAAAAGTTAAGTACGGTTTAGTTTTATATTTCCAGAAAACTGCTATCACTAGTGAATGTGCAATATAATAAACAGCTGCACTGCATATCATCATCATCATCATCATTTCTGGGCTTTTTCAAGACAGGGGCAGAAATTCAATTTATATTATTTTGTTGTTGCTACTGCTCCCAGAAACTCCTCAAACTCCTCTTCTGAGTATTACAATCTATTTTAGTATTGGGCACTGAGATTAGAGCTGCTATAATTTACACCTGGAGATTGCCTGAGTAGGTGTTTGCCTACTGTGCAGGACAAAGTGCTCCTTCCGCAGAGTTTACAAGTTTCTGTAGGACAATGTGTCCCTGTTGTGGAGTATACAAGCTATGTAAAACAAAAGCTTGTCCTGCTGTGCAGAAAAGAAGATTTCAATACAAATCTTCATCTGCAGATAACATATCTAGGTTGATACACTTCATTTTAGTTATTTACTACAGTGGTAATGCCATAAACATTTCTCCAAGGACCTGGCGATGCTTGCAATTTTCAATTATTTTATGTTATGCCAATCCAACTAAATTCAGTTCAGTTGGATGCATTGGACTAGGAACCACAACAATAACAACAACTGACAAGGACATCTCTGTAGATGTTGTTGGGTTACAATTGTTATACGTCCTTGCCAGCATGACCAGTGTTAATTGATGATGCGAGTTGTAGCCCAAGACGTGAATCTTCACCATAGGTTTACTAGAAAGGGAATAGGAGATGCTCAGAATATTACCTGCTAGACAATGAATAATGATATGTGGTATAGATAATCTGCAGAAAGGTATGCTGGATCTTGGGCTTCCTATCTTTATTATTTTCTGAAACCTTAAAAAAAAAATATTTCCAAGCCCTCTTCTTTAAACACGAGGAAATTCAGTAGTTACACTAAAGGCATGGCTGCCATATGAAGTGCGGTGGGCCTATCATGAATCCAAGTTAACTTATGTTCTACAATATTTCATGGGTTGATACCTGTTTTACAAAAGCTTATTTCAAATATGTAGCCGGTGATGTTATATGCCTAGTTTTTAAAGCCTAAATTCATGTCCCTTTCTGTACTACTTCCTCTAGCAAAATTTATAGAGTGCTGTCATATCACTTCCCAGTCTCCTTTTTATAAGCTAAAGGGGCAAAACCTTTGAAACATCTACTCAGAAAATACATTTTACTCTTTAACCAACCTGATTTGCATGGATTCCATTTTGAATATTTTTATTTAAATAGGTAACCAACATGAAGCATTTTTCCAGATGTGGTCTTATCAGCAGCTAGTACGAGGGTACCAATAATTCTTTTGTTTCTACCAAAGTTTCCTACCCTAATAAATCCAAGAACAGACTTTGCCTTCTAAGCCGGTAGAATTTACTTTTTCCTCTTTGCAACAGCATCACATTGGTAGTGCATTTCACCTTGTGACCACCCAGTATCTTGAAATCTCTTTCTTCCCCAGTTGTTCCTACTTGATGAGCCCACAGCCCCAAATGCATGACCTTACACATATTGAATTTTCTTGTATTTTTATTATTACACCAGTTCATGAGATCATCTATTTCAGTCTGCATAATTTCCTGATCCTTCCTTGTATTGACACTGCCTCCTCACTCAGTATCAGCTGCAAATTTAATCAAAACACCCCTACTTTTCTTTCTATTACTAATAAAAATACTGAATAAACTTCAGCCTAAGAATGGTCACAGGGATATTCTACTGCTGATTTATTTCTAATTTGAATTCCAATTAGAATTTTTACTTTTAGTAAATCCTTTTGTATTTTTCCCTTTCTCCATAGTCTTAGGGTCACATTAGACATTATAATTTAGAAGTATACTGCAAGTAGCCTATGCATACTTCACATGTTGGGGGATATGTTGTAGGTTTCATAGCATAGCAATTTTAAACGTCCACTGAAGCATTTTGATTCACATAGCAAGCTGGCTGTTGCCTTTATTCCTGTTGTTCAGTGCCACTACATTCCAACAGTCGTTTGAAAATTCAGGGAACCTGGTAATACTAGGCTTATGATAAGGCTGTAGGATATAGATTAGTCCTCTTCATATTGCTAAGTGTTACCATATGGTTAGCAGTTCTATTAAAATGTCCACTTACACATTAAATGTTTAATATGTAATGTGTCAAAAATGTGTGTTCAGTAACACATGCATAACATGGTCACACATAACAGGGACCAGAGGTTCATTGCTGTAGTGTAAAGCAGGCATTTGCCCTCATGCAGCTCTAAAACGATCTTCAGTCTGATAATAACAGGTAGTAAGGCAGACGCAACATACGGCTGCATAGAGCACGTCTCAACTAATGACTCAGTCCAGTAAAACTTGTTTTGTATAAAATGAAAAAGATGGATTTATTCTAAAACAAATCCACTCCTTCATAAAGACTCCACACAGACTGCTGAACACATATGCAAAGATACAGTGAGAATGCAGTGGGCCTCTTCACCCAATAGGATATGTATGGCTTAGGTCTGGCCAGTAGCACACTTGAAAGCAAACATCATGTGGGCTGCTGTCAGACTCATGCAGTGAGTATACCATTGCATGAACCAGAGTCTTCACATGAAGGTTGTCCACACAGCTGTGATTGTGGTGCATCCAAAAGGGCTGCCATGATTATGCAAATAAAGGAGGCATATGGACAGCCTTCATATCAAGGCACCAGTCCACACAATTGGTGCTTTTTTGTGAGCTCTGCTGAGCTTTAACGTAACAGTGCTCTCTGCTTGTGTTGAGGATGTCAGTGTGAATCAAGAATTTACCTGGCAGTAAGGCCCACTGATCTTATTAGGCTTACTTCTGAGTAGACATATTTTACTGTTCATTGCTTAACAAGGGAGAATATCTGTACCTATTGGTGTTGTTTTCTTACCACTGCAGTACTCTAATAGGAGAATTGGCACCTGACACACTTCTCCTTTCTATAATGTGAATGTTAAAAGCACAGAGTGTTGTGAATTGGAAGTATTGTGAATCTGTGAAGCCTCATTGCAGCAGCTGGTTTTAAAGCTGTTCTGTTTTCAAACACAGTATTTATTTTTTGTAAGCATCTTATAGCTTAATAAATCCACATGGATCATTTATTCTTAGAATTAAATTAAAAGACAACTGGTGTCCCAAGTTCATGTTAGGTACATTTAAACAAGATAATATCTTATTTGCAAAGTCCACTAATCAAATGAAATTATGCAAAGCACCAGAGAAACAGCCAAAACAACCACCTGAGCATTAACCAACAATTCCTTGAGACATGCGCACAGCAGGATTTGGGACAGGGGTGGGGGTGGGGACAGGACAAACAGCATGATGTATAAAAGGGACGTTAGAAAATATGATGCCATGGAATCATACATTGTGCTGTAGCGTCAAAGGGGAATTCATTTAAAGATAAATGCAATGATTAATACTAAGGTCATAAGTAATTGACAGATCAAGGACAGACCTGAGAAACCATATAAATACATTATTTGAAAAGAAAATGCACTTCTTTTATTCCAAGCAAGGATTGAAATTTAAGAGGAGGATTTTCCTTGAAAATGCCATTGTGACTAACAAGGCTACTCAGGGAATATATGGTTTTCTGCAGAGTTAAAAAGGGCAAGTCTGCAACCTACATAATTGAGATGTGTGTGGGAGAATGTTATAGGTATGTTCACATCTAGGCTAATTCTAGATCAACACCAAAACCTCAATTTCTGTAGTGCTTTTACACAGTTTTATACCAATCTTTCCACTCCTCTTTTGCTTCCTCTTCTTTTTCATGGGATGCACACCATACAGGGCAAAATATTGTGTTAATCTCATGTCACTTTGATTTGTTTTCCCACACAGTTATCAGATTCAGACTGTGCCTTAAAATTCTACAATGAAGCTAAACATGAGATGGATGTAGCTTCTACTTCTTGCCACATTTATGGATGGATGGATGACAGGCCTGGGGGAAGAAGAGACAAGAGTAGCCATGGCCATCTTGTCCCTTGAAGCACTGGATCTTTTAAAAGTACCAGGTAACATGTTTTTCACAGGGGATTCTTCTCTGTTTGGCCTTTCCCCTTTTCATTTCCACACAAATAGCAGTACCCCCATTTTGCAACTCCCATATCCACATACCGTAATTGCCATGCATGTTTCTACTACTAACAGCAGCAAGGAAACACCAGCCAAAAATACTGAGCAGAAAATTGTGTGACTGGTAGAGGGAGAGTGAAATAGCTGCCTCAGGAAGCAAATGCTGGGAGGCAGGCAGTAGCAAAACAGAGCTGTATGTGCCATTTGGCTGGCTCTGTGCCCTCCCAGTTAGCCTGCTGCCCTCAGATGCTGTGTCCCATTGCCAGTGTAGATGTAAAACTAGCAGATTAATCTGGTCAGTTTATGTACACAAAATCGAGGTGGGTGAGGGTGGTACCTTCTCATTCAACTCACGCAGCAAAACATCTTGGGCTGATCCTGACCCCACAGGTGCACCAAAATCACAGTGATGAGATAATGTACAATCCACATTTATTTGAATGACCATTTTCTTTTATGTTGTGCTATTGCAGAAAATTTAGTAACCCTAAAAAACAGTAAGTTCATCCAAATTTCATAAGAGAAATTTCATAAGAGAAACTTAAATTATCATTTTCTTTTTGACTATGTCTCAGCAGTCCAAGCAAATATATTGTCTTTAAGTTTTGATTGCACAGCAGATATTGATCTAGGTTTTCCACGTAACGTGCATTAAATAGTCAAAACTATCAGGCTTCAGGAATTTTCCATACTTCACCGCAAAATACAAAGAAGGAATATATTTCAGTTTTAGGACCAAAACAACTTGAGTAGAAAGTAAGTTGTGGAACATGGATCATTTTGTCAAAAACAGTTTAAAACCAAAACCAAAAGGGGAGTAAGTTAGTGGTCATGGGATAAGAAGGCAGGTCCTCTAATGGATCAGTAACTATTTAAAGAACCCAAGAGTAGGAATAATGGACAGTTGTCACAATGAAAGGATGTAACAAGTGGGGTTCCCAAGATCCTGCACTGGACTGTTGCTTTTAAATTTGTTCATACATTAACTGCAGTTAGAGGTGACCAGCGAGGGGGCCAAGTCTGTTGTGACGCCAAACTGTTCAGAGTGATAAAACCTAAAACTGGATGAATGAGCATTAAAATGGCAAATGTGTTTCAAATTAAAGGGATGTTAAATACTAAATTACAATTTAGCATTATGTTCACGAGCCTTGAACTCATGTCCTCCCTTCTCCCCTCTCGAGTGGCTGCGAGGAGATCTGAAGTTTTCACTTCCATTTTTAATTAGCACCTGCTTAATACTAACTATGTTTTATTGAATTCAAGCTGGGGCTGCAAAGGAAGATATGAAGAATTGGGAGTGCACTCCCACTTCTTCCTTTGATGTTGAATCACCTGACACCAGATGATTGGCAGATAGGCAGTCCCACACATCTGGCTCTAAACCACAAGCCAAATACAGTTCCCCATCCCTGCACTAAACAATAGTTTAACATTATGTCCAGAAGCAGCCAATATGTACAAAATCTATACACCCCAATTACATAGTACTGCTTTTTTAGCTGGAATGGAAGGGAGGATAACTTCATTGTTGCACCAAACAAATTTATACTGATGCAGTGAATATTGACCCTCTGCTTATTAGAGTGATCTTTGGTGGTCTCCACTAATGAACATTGCTGGAAAAAGCAGACAATGGTTATCTAGTCTACGATTTTATGGATAGTGATCATTGCTACGGGTCAAGTACACCAATAGTGCAATCATAAAGTTAATAACCTCTGCCTTAAGAGCTTTACATGAGAGTGTCTCAGAAGAACATTGCTTCTTTTAACACACAGCCTTTTGAGATACATTATTTATAATTTATAGCCAATCTGAAGCAGAAAGATTTTCCCATGCAAGTTATAGTAATCAATACAACTCTGTGCCTATTATAATCCAATGAGTCAAAGAAAGAGAAAAAGCTAGATAAAAGCTGCAGCTCTGCAAATGAATCAGTAGTTTACATTAGATGTGCAAAAAATGTACTGTAAAAGCATATTGGAGAAATTGCTTTCAATACTGCAATTCCACAGCTGAATGTCAGACTGGAAATGAACTATATATATTCAAGCTGTAAGTGTGTTATTTTATTTCACATGTATCACAGTCCACCCTTATTTTTTTCTAATTTAAAACATAAAAAATGATTCACAGTGGCCTAATGCTTGTAGTTCAAAGTGAACTCAAAAAGTCTTTCAGATATGAGTTTTGTCAAACAGGGCTAACATGGAAATTAGCACATGCGGCTGAAAGCATTCATTGTATTAATTAGTAATCAATCCATTCATTAATCACAGTTTTAAAATGAGAATTATTTAACTGAAGCTGTACTTGGTGAAAGGATGTTTTGTTCTGATGGCATTGTTGTACACAATCTGTTTGCAACTCTTGAATCAAACAATGTGTTTAAATTGTGTTCTAAATGAAACATTCTTTATCAGCCAAAAGAAACTAATATTTTAATTGTATACTAGCAGCTGTGGGTTTCATTAAGAGCTTTGATGAAAAGTCTAAAAGGTGAATGAAACTAGATGTACTTAATGAAGTCACCCATTTTCTGGCATTTTGAGTCTTCAAATGAGAGTATATAGAAACAAAAATAATCAGGAGACTCCTGATAAAGTCCTTAGTGTGGAGTCCATAATACATTGGCATCACAACAGTCCCATTAGCATAGTCCCATTAGCATTAAAGGAATGGCCCTATGCCACCTAAGCGGGGGTCTCTTTCTACTTTCAGCAGAAGCAAAAATGCCAGGCATGAGATTTAGGAACACAGATATTATAGAATAACATTAATTATTTCAAAATAATGTGCTGTGATCTCCATCATAAGAAAATCACTGAGTTATCCTACTTGAGCTGTGTTGTTTGAAACAGTTTGAAACACAACATCTTAAAACCTGCTGGTGAGTATGCCACACTGCAAGACAACTGGGCAACATCTGTCTCTTTTTTGTATCTGCTTGTGATATGACCATTAGGTCCTGTCATGTCCGACTCTGGGGTTGCGGCGCTCATCTCGCATTACTGGCCGAGGGAGCCGGCGTACAGCTTCTGGGTCATGTGGCCAGCATGACAAAGCCGTTTCTGGCAAACCAGAGCAGCGCACGGAAACACTGTTTACCTTCCTGCCGGAGCGGTACCTATTTATCTACTTGCACTTTTGATGTGCTTTTGAACTGCTAGGTGGGCAGGAGCTGGGACTGAGCAACGGGAGCTCACCCCATCGCGGGGATTCGAACCGCCGACCTTCTGATCAGCAAGCCCTAGGCTCTGTGGTTTAACCCACAGCGCCACCCGCGTCCTCTGTGATAGTTGTTACTAGAATTTAAATAAAGACTAATCCTAGTCCTTTCAGGTGAAGTGGAATAACAAGGGGCATATAACATACCCGGTATGTGTGTGTTAATTCTCAAAAGTAAGTCTCCTTGTTGTACAGAGATGTTTAAAAGTTTTTACAACTTAACTTATCAAAACCATACCTATAATTACAAGTCCCAGGTTTTGTTTACAATAAAAATTAAGATGTTGTAATGGAAAAGTTATCAGCTAAAAATTGGTGAACAGCAATTCTATGTCATCATCTATAAAATATGTAAGCTACAATGCCAAAACACCAATGAACAAACACCAAGGAAAAGTAGTTCTAAAAACAAGTAGCATCAGGGAGAAATAGTCATAGCTGTCAACTTTTCCCTTTTCTTGCAACGAATCCTATTCGGAATAAGGGAATTTCCCTTAAAAAAAGGGGAAAAGTTGACAGCTATGGAAATAGTTCTGTTTAGCACATAGTTCTACCTCTACTGCCTCTATGCCTAATAATTGTTGGCCCATGGGGTTTTGTTGTTGCTCTGTTTAACAAGTCCTAGACATTTTGTATAAATAAGTTTTTGTGTTATGTTTTAGAGACTTACTTGGCCTGAGGAACATGCTGTCATGGAAACAGAATAATGTCTGGAGGGGCCAAATGCGAAACATAGTTTAAATTTAAGTCAGTATCAATCACTGCTATTATAAAGGAAATATGGCAACTTTGTTAGTAGGGCCCTTTCCTTTGGCAGATGCTGAGTCCCAGCAGAGAAATGGGAGAATAATTCACGGTAGACTGGGACGGCCAGTGTTTTCTAATGGAGGCAGAGTCCAAGCATTAACTTTGATCTGAGGCCCTTGCTCAAAAAAACAAACAAAAAACAGTTTCTGATGTTCACCTACCATGTTCAATATTCTGTATAACAGAATTGAAGAATCCTTTTTAGTCCAGTGGCCACATTCCCTTATATGAAACTTTCTAGTAGCTGCACACTTACTTATTTTTAAATACACAGTTTGTGAAAAGCTTTAAAAAAAATTAAATCAACCATATAAGATGACTAGAGCACGCCTTTATAAGAGGCTTATTGACACACAACAAATTGGATGTTGCCTGTATAATACTGTTTTAAAAAATGGGGTGGTGCAGTGAAATGCCATGCTAATTTAAAGGATAAACCTTCTGCAGAAAGATGAAGACCATCTAGAAAGTGCAGTTATGTACTGGAAGCAAAAGTGGCAGATTGAACTGAAGCCAATAGTAGTAGTCTAAACCAGCAGCATTAGCAAAAAGAGCTTGATGGTTAGTGTTTGTAAAGGACTGTATGAGTTAATGCAAAAACTGACATTTCTACAGAAGAAAAATAAGGGAAGCACAGCATAGAGCCAATAAAGATGGATCTATAATGTAAACATGCAATAGTATAAGATAATTTTAAACATTATAACGATAATGTGCTAAATTAGGAGCATTTGGTTTTCTAATTAACATTTTCAAATGTCTGAAACAACCCTATGCCTAATAGCAGGATCAAAGAGTTCCCATTTATCTTTGGAAAGCATTCTACATTAGGGTTTTTTTTTGCTGCTGTTGCCAAAATGACTTAAGATACTTTGCACTGATAACTCTTTAGTGATATGATAGTGACTATTTTTGGTAGTCCACTGAGTGTTTGATAACTGAACATTAAAAATAGGATATGCCATATGTTCTGGTTTAGTTGTTACTCAGCCTACATTAGACTTTTTCTTAATGTGGATCATTATTTGAACTCACAAGTCATACATGTGCCATATATTAACATGTTTCAAAATAGGCACCAACTACCTCTGTAAATCTACATCTTCCCAGTAAACCTTGATGCATGTTTCTAAATAATATGCATTGAAAAGGGTAATTTTGATCACCATGATGGTAAAATTGTAGCTTTGCAGTCTGTATTTCAGATAGACTAGATCTTTAGTGAAACTGGTATCATTGCAATGGTTGAAACTACCTGGAAGTTGGTGCAGTACACATTTTATTCCCAGAGACAGTCCAGGGTTTGGGGTGTCTTGGGCAATCTGGAGAGCTCCCTCTTCTATTGGTGGGTCATGGCAGCTTACATGGCCGGATTTATCTTAATGCCCCAGAACACTAATACTTCTGGGGCATTGTGGGAAATTCAAATTGCAAAGGAAAGGGGATCCAGGGCAGATGTTAATAGTGGGGCTTAAAGGTGTGCTTGGGGCCTGGCAGCTGTCCAAGGGTGTCAGGTGCCAACACTGGTCCTGGGTAGATGTGTGACCATTCAGACTATTCAAGAATCATCCGTCTGGAAAAGAGAAAACTCATATAGGTTCAGGAGAGTTGAAGTCTTACGAATCTTAAATGTAAAGGGACTCTTTTAATTCTTAAAAAAAAAAATAGTTCAAGGAAATGTTTAAATAGAAGATACTGAAATCACCTCAAAGTTCAGTGTGTTTCAGATGCAACAATTAAATTAGTTTGCCCTAGTGACTGTACAATTTACACTGGCTAGAATATATATTTGATTTCTCTGCTACATTATAACCTGTATTAACAGTATTCACAAATGTCAGAAATAGCATAAGAGGATCAAATAGGTGTTTTTTTAAAAAAATGTTATTTATGTAAGTTTTATTCTGTGGCTTATGCTGTTTGTAAATTGTTTGTAAGAATGCTCTTCAGTGGCAGCAATTACAGTACTGTAAGGTTTACACAGTCTATTTCTTTTTAGAGTACATAGTACACCTGTAATATAACAGGGCTGTAATTTTCATGCTGCTGGTTTCAGGAGTCAAAAGTGCTCCTTTAGAGCAATAAAACAGAAAATGTGGCCTATAAATAACTTACATTTGAGTTTAGTTATTATGGTAAATAAGATTATTATACTCATAAACAAATCTGCTTGTTACCTATGGCAGTTTTATTTTGTCATATAATTATTTCATGTACATGTCTTCACAGATGTATAAACTATATTTTCAGGAAAATTGCCACAAAGCGTTGTTAATATGCTGAAAAGTGGTATATTTGTGTATTAGGCACTATAATAATAGATATGAAACATATTTGTATTCATAGATAGCTGCCAAATACCATTTTGTTACAGTACAAACAGGCTGATATTATTAAATGAAATAGCTCATGACTTATCTGTTTTTCAAATTCAAAGATGTTTGGATCTAAACAGCTACTTGGGATAGCGTTTTGTAAGGGGCTTGTGTTAGCTGAATGAAATTGTAAAGTTTTTTTCCTTTGACACCTGACACCCCCTTCATATCCTATCACAAGCTGCTTTTGATTCTTTCCTCAGTTTCAAAAGCAGTTTGCAAGAAAACATAAGAAAATGCTGTTCAAGTAACACAAATCTAATGTCTCTCTGGGCTCATAGAACTAGTTTCATGGTTCTTGGATGCTTGTCACAGTTCAAAAAGTGTGACGATGCCTACTTCAGTGTTAACATATACATAGCTATGGATTTCAGCATCCTTCTATAAATTCAATTAAATCAAGCTGTATTTCTATTTAACAAATCGTTTCCATTTTTTTCTAGTTTCTGTCCATCATGACTACTGTTAATCGGGTATTGGCAGTAAAGTAAATCTAAAACCTACACAAAGATAGAGAAAGTTTATTGAAGGTAGTGTTGCTCTAAAATCCTAAGAAGGTATAGAATCCATTAAGTTAGAAATCTGAAGGGGGGGATTCTTCTCAAAATTCTATTGGCAGAATCTTATGGTTAAAGTAAGAATCTCTCTCACCAAAACACGATGTTAATTTTGAGGTGTAAAAAATAAATCAAGGAGGTAGCTGAAGTAGAAAAAGCAATACTAATGAGTGGCTTCAACTGTTTAAAAATGAGTGCATAAATTGTAAATTCTTATGTTATTTCTGGATATAATAAATGATGTTTTATGACATTTTGGTAATAAGGACCACCATTTTGGTAATAAGGACCAAGAGCAGAAGTGATTCTTGATTTAAACCTAAGCAGTACACAAGATCAGGTGCAAATGTGCTTTCACAATCATATATATATATACGAGTAGAATATATTCCTTCATCAATATTCAGGAGGGGAAGTTTCTCAAAAAAGAAGGTACTGAAGGTTGAAATACCATTACGAAGCTTGTGGTTTATATAAAACAACTATAATATAGATTCAATAGGAATCTATAGGACTCATCAAAAAAGACTCAAAAGCACCAAAGGATGCTCATAGACAAAATGCAAATTAAGGAAGCTATGAAAGGCAAGAGGAATTATTTTTAAATTGTGCTCACATGAGGAAATTGAAAAAGAGCACAAACTGGGAAACAAAATACAAATTCACTATAAGAAAAGGCAAAAATATAAATATAAAAACCAATAACAAATGTTTATTTACTTTTACTAGATGCTGGAAGTGAGCCAGAAGAACAGTAGCCCAGTTTACATGTAACACTAAACCATGGTTTAGAACTAAATGGACAAGACACTGTGAGTTGAATGAAGCTTTGGGGTTGCATGCTTTTCCTTTCCCTCTACTCATCTAATCTACATGGGAGGACTTCTGCCAAGTTTAGTTTCTCTTCAAAAGACCCTTGGCTCCACTTTCTTTGCCCAATGTAGTAGTTCCAGACAGGTGTTTATTGTGGAATTGATTTTTCTCTTGCATGTAAATTTGCTACCAGTTCACATGAAGTCATCCTCTCCCCCAGCACATTTTTCATGGAAAATTTCACAGGTTGTTTTTTTAAAAAACTTGTTGCCAAATACATGTTCGTGATATTACACTCCCATTTGAAAGCACACTATGGCACTGAAGGCACTTTATTCATAATAAACATCTGTATCAGGCATGGCTCTAACTTGGCTGCAACCAACTAGATAAAGATCTTGAAGTGAAAAGGTTTACTGGAAATCATTTGTCCAGGAAGAGAAAACATTTACAAAAGAATTGAAAAGAAAACTGTAAATATAATGCCAATATGTAAACTTACATTGCAGCCACAGGCGAATCCAGTTTAGCTTTCCAGAGCCTGGAAGTTTTTTGACACAGCATTCTGAAGTGGTGCAGTATCAGGAGAACTGTACTATATGCTTTTTCTGGGTAGCTCATATGAAGATTTGCATGATAAACTGGGTTACATGTTTCAGGGAAGGTCTGGAAAGTTGCTGCACAGAAGTGGCTCCCACACAGCTATATACATCTACTATATTTTGCACATAAGTACCCGGGAACATACTCTACTTAAATCCATATAATCATATGTGACCGTACTTACATTCCCCATTGAGATAGTTTCTGCTCTGTTAGCTTATGGGTATGTTTATGTAAGCACATAAGACTGTACAGCATTTTACAAAAAGCAGAGACAGGATGTTACCTTAATAATCTGTAACAGCAATCATAATAGTATTATTCACATCTGTCACAATACTTCTCATGAATCACTGATTTCAGTGCTTTCACTCATCTGCATTTTGCCTATACCATATAAGATGTATTCTAAATGTCAGGGCAAGTATGACACCATAAATATTTAGTTCTGCAGAATTTTGTCTTCTTGCACCAGTGGCTGTGTTGAGGACTTTCTGAAGAACCAAGCGATCTTCCTTCTCAGTGAGTTTCACACCCACCTCCTCCCTTCTGCCAAATGGGAAACATTCAAGAAATAAGGTTTTCAATCTCACATAGTGTGGCATTTTTCTTCTAGAGAAACTAGTTAGGCATTTAAAATGCCCAAATAACAAAGTATCAAGGGAATGAAATCAATGTCAAACTATCAACACTAATATAATTTCAACAAGCAAGTTTAAAAATAAAGCAAGCAAAACATTTAAGTATGTGAATGCCAATAATACAGCCAATATAAAATATCACTAGTAAGAAGGGCAAGAAAACGATTAGGAAGGGGGGGGGGAATAAAACTAATGTGAAATGATTTTGTCATTCTGGATAAAAAATATTTTTTTTCTTTTCATGATAACATTACAAATATATGCAGATATGTTAATAGTGCTCTTTCCAGCTATGACCTTGGGTACCAGCCATTCAATGGCAGGTTGGTCCCAAATGTATGAATTGAAGCTGACCTGATGGATCAAATCCTGTGGGTCTTGAATTTCCATCTCAAAAGCTTAGTATCCTATCTCATTTATGATCAACCTCCTGTAACTAAGAGACAGTTGTAGCTTAACAACTTTACTTTAGTAAGGATAACTGGGGCTCTGAGAACTGCATTATAAAATGTACTTACAACACAGCTGCTAATAGGCCTTAATGATTCTTGATTATGTTTCAATGAAAGGCAACCAAGTAACAGGCTACTGATCTTGTAGATCAAACAACTTTTCTGCAGCCTCACATAGACTGCAGCTGCTACCTACTTCTTATGCCAGTGCAAACATCACCGCAGAATATACAATTGTGCAATAAATATCTTAGCATATTTAAAGCAGTTCCCCATGATTCAATAGTCACATTAGCAACTATACATATAAGGAAGACAATTTTTTTGAAGACATTGCAATGAAACTGCTTTCTGTTATTGGTAGAGGGTGATATGGTAGCCCGGATAATGAAGTAAAGAAATATTGTGATATTAACAAACAGATATTCTTAAACAGATCTGTATGAATCTTTATATATTTCCCATTAAGAAAGGTACTTCTTATAGTAGTCATGCTGTGGATTTTGTTCTAACATTCTAATAGAATCCTGCTTGCAGAATTTTATTTTAACTCTGTAAACTGCAAGTAAATAATGATAAGACATCCTAGCCTGTCTGATAATCTTTGACAACAATTCTAACAGTGCCATTGTGGCCACTGGAGAAACCTGCATGTACTAAACCCTGACCCACAGAGCCTTTTATCTGCATGTGTACTCTCCACAGGCCAAGCAAATAAAGGCCAACTGATAATTTACACATGAATGAACTTTCTCTGCAGAGTAGGCACCAGAGACATTTCTTTTCTCTGTTACTGAGAGAAAAGCAGCCAGGTCTGAGCTTGTCTCACCAGAAATCATACAAGTGAAACAGTGATATGTCCGAAAATGGCAGATCAGCAAAGGAAAGCTGTTCTGAATGCCTGATAAAAAATGGCAGCCACAAAGGACTAGAAGAATATTTAGCTTGAAACAGGTCTGACAATAACAATGGGTCTTTATCCTATTCCAAACAGGTAGTGCCTTACAAACTGAAATGGAGATACAATCCTGATAGAAGATTACACAAGATACCTGAATGGCTATCTTTAAAGAATTTAACCTGCATTTTAATGAAGTGTGAACTCTGGGTTTCTTGATATCTATCAGCCGCTATCAGTGCATCTAATTCTCTATCCATGGCTTAAATGAAAAGGCATGTGTCACCAAACAGCACATGGCTATTTATTTGAGCTTTGCATCAACGCATCCTAAAGGTTCAAGGTCAGTTACAATAAATGTATTATCCAAAAAAAAAAATCATTACAGGTTTATACCAGTCTATTGCTAAAACTATTTTATTTATTTAAAGACAAGATAGAACAAGAAATCTAAAAAGGGACACAGCATGGTTTATAAGCTGAAGAATTGCAGAACATAGCTATGTAAGGCTTTTCATCAGTGTTTGAAATTTGCCAGGCAGCAGGTGCATGTTGCACCTGGCTATTGGCCACTTGCGACCAAGTGAGGATGCCCAGGCGCCAGAATACTGCCAGACGTCTCCACCATCTGGAGGTGCATGAAGTACCGTAGATCAATGATTACTCCAGACCTGATACTACCAGGGGTGGAATTAGATAACATGGTACCCTGAGTGAGGACAAAATTTGGCACCCCTTGAAAAGGACAAATATATATGCGCCCCCTTCCATTCTGTTCATACCCCCCAATACTTACTATTTTCATAGTAATTCCTTTTGGTGCAGTTGCTTATTTATGGAACTTCTCAGCAGATACCTGTATAACTATAGGTATTATTATTATTATTATTATTATTATTATTATTATTATTTTGCACCCCCTCAACTTGGTGCCCTGTGCATGGGAAGCACCCACACCACCCTAAATCTAGTGCAGATACTACAACCCGTGTCCCATTCCCAGACTATTTTGCTCCCAGGATACTTTTCCAAGATAGTCACAGGCACTAGACACCTCTAGATTTATTAGATACAAATATGGCTAACCTCTCAAAACCTGTAACTGCCCTAGCAGTCAATTCTGCATAGATATATAGAGTACCTAACAAATTTTGCATTACGTTGTTTATTTTCAGTATGTTGAGAAGCCAATCTTCCATGTGCTTCCATCATGTATTGTGAGTGGTTCATATGTAGAAGAAGGAAGAGATTACTAAATTAGAGGTAAGTTTCAGAAATATGAATAAGTCTCTAGTATTATTTCTCCATTCATGCCAGCTGATGAGGCCCTGCTTCCACTGCACTATTTCTTGCTAATGCTTGGCTTAAACTAGGGATAGTATTGGAGCAACATACTTCCCTTGTCTATCATTTGTTCTGAATAGATTTCCCATAGTGTACTTTGCTACTGATCCCAATGAAGGTCATAGGAACACAAGAAACTGCCTTATACAGAGTCAGAGCATTGAGCCTGTATAGTGACTGGCAGTGGTTATTTATCCAGGGTTTTCAGAGAAAGGACTTTCACAATCCTACCTGGAGATGCTGGGATCTGAACCTGGAAGCTTCAGCATGCAAAACATGTGCTCTACCATGGATCTATGGGCCCACTTCTAAGTCAGTTCACTACCCATTTCTATTCTTTTTCCTGTTTTTAATTTGAGCCTCTTATCAGCTCATGAGGAGCTTATTAGGCTGAATTTAGAAGACTGGGGTGGGGGGAGAAAGAGATAACAGGAAAAAATAGGGCATGCTTGACTAGAAAACCTGGTAATATTTGGCTGTATGAACAGAACTGGAATTTCCCCACTCTGTCGCAAAAATGGAAATCTTACAGGCAAATGAATCTGTACGATTAGATTTCTAGAAAAGCAGTTTGTTGTCATTCCTACAAGGTCTTTCATTTGGAGTTTCTAATGTGATGCTAGGGGCTGGAGGAATAGGCTTGGTTTATGGACCTTTTAGTTATGGATCATCTAATTCTATCTCAAAGCTCCATGGCAGCATGAACATTACCTTTGTAGTTTCTTGCATATTGCCACAGTAATATCACTGCCTACAGAGCTTATCTGTTATAAACCATCGCATCTTTGACTGCAAGTCTCCAGTAAAAAGAGCAGCATATTGAGAATAATCACATGAACTGTGACTGTGTACCTCATTAGCTTCAGCAGAAATGCTCCCCCCCAATCATATTATAAATTTGTTAGGGGACAGTCTATTGAATTCTTCACCCATTGAAATAGATAGAGTTGCCCACTCTGAGGAAATTATGAAATCTGGAATATAATCACTGACTTAATGACTCAATGAGACCATGCTGAAATGTGGAGGTCAATGGTATCTGGTCCTGACTGGGCTAGTCCCCCTTACAGCCCCATAACAGCAAAGGTGAAGTTGTCAGTGTTTGGTGACACCATCACCAGTGTCCTTGAGTGTCCTTTTCTCATTAGGGAAAATGAAATAAAGTGTTTCCCCAACCTACCTGTGACACTACAGACCCTCCCTTCAGTTGTGTTTCATATTGCGGGCCCTTTACTTTGCCCCACAGATATCAATGGGAACCACTGAAATTTATGACAATAAATTGCTACCGTAAATGCAGCTGGGATGAGGAAATCCCTGAATCAAGTGACCTACTGTACATACTGTAGGGCTTTTGCCTTAAATCCAAATGTGTTACCAAGAATAGTGAGATATTTCCTCCAATGAAAATGAATGGCCTCTCTTTTGCCCTCACTCAATGGCTATAGATTTTGCCTCCACTCAAATGGTGTCCTTGAGAGCTTTGGTTCATTTTCTGCCACACCCACCCACCCACCCACCCACACAAAAGGAACTGTCACAGAATTAACTGGCTCCATTAATGTCTGTAGTGGAAAGTTACAGACTGGGTCAAAAACAGGTGGCACTGCCACCATTGGTGAAAGGAAAGGAACCTCCCCTCCCCCCACTAACAAAGATATTTCTGCTTGCCTCCATTTGTTGTTGTTGTTCAGTCGTTCAGTCGTGTCCGACTCTTCGTGACCCCATGGACCAGAGCACGCCAGGCGCGCCTATCTTTCACTGCCTCCCGCAGTTTGGCCAAACTCATGCTAGTCGCTTCAAGAACACTGTCCAACCATGTCATCCTCTGTCGTCCCCTTCTCCTTGTGCCTTCCATCTTTCCCAACATTAGGGTCTTTTCTAGGGAGTCTTCTCTTCTCATGAGGTGGCCAAAGTAGCATTGCCTCCATTACTCAGAGGCAATGCTGCTGCTGAGGGAGACGGGAGTGCTTTCTTTCTAAAAAAAACGTTTAGGGGTACTCTCATTTTGACTCAAGAAAATCACCATTTTATAGTTCAAATTGGGGAAAACAAATACAGTAAATGGACAAAAGTACAGCTTCACAAAATGTTTAGGGGTACGCATACCCCTGTGTACCCCCAGAAAAAAGCACTGGAGATGGGGAAGAGACAATGAGACTCACACCTGGTCAGCAGCAAAGCTCTTCTTGGTTCCCATCCTTAACCATAGCAACAGCCTTCAGATAGTGCTGGAAGGGGGAGACTAGTAAAAGTTTTTTACTCCCAGTCAGCCTGGAAACTATCTTCCACCCTATATAAGTGAGAAGGTGACAGTGGGAGTGTATATATATTTATTAGATTTATATACTACCTCTGTCCCAAGGCACTTGAGACAGTTTTTACTTTTAAAGTACCAAAACAAATATATTATATAAAATGTGGCATGACAAAATCCTCTCAGGCTAAGTGGGAGATGATGGCACAAGCTTCCTGGACTGGGCTCCCTTGCATCTTTCCTCGGTACATAGAACTCCAGGAAGATAGAAGCTGCTCCAACATTTCTCTCAGGCCATAGAATGTTCTGTCAGGAGCCGATGGTGTTTGTGCAACCTGGTCTGGGCTCCCTTACTTCTGCCTTCCGTTAGGGCACACAGGTCTTTCTTAAGTAGCTCCAGGGAATATGGGGAAGGAGCTGCTTATGTAAGATTGAAGGGTAGGGTTTCTGAGCATTTACTGCAGGGTTGGGGAACCTCCTGCCCATAGGCCTAATTAGGCTCAGCACAGTTCCCAATTTAGCCCAGGAGCATGTTTTATTCAAATCACAACCACTTTCCCCTATGCATGGTGTCATGTGGGGCAGGTAAAAAACAATCTAAAGGAACAAGTGGAAACTTAAAGTGAGTTCAAGATTGTTCCCACTGGGAGATCCCTAATGCAGCTGATGGGGGTAGCTGTCAGTACTGATCAGCAGACTGGCACTGTCAGCGAGCCCCATTGAAGACACACTTTTGGCCCCAATAAACTTGCTGGTTTGCAGAGGAGAAATAACTGTTTGCAGATGTGGTTTGAATTCTAACCACATCTGCGGATGGACTTCAAAGGTGCTCACTGTAACTGCCAATCAGCAGTTATAGAAACTCCCTTTGAAGGTGTGCTCTCAGCACCAGTCAGCTGATGGGTCCTGACGCTACATCATCAAAGGGGCTTGCAGTAGCCATCGATCAGGTGACTGGTGGTTATAGTGAACATCTTCAGTCACATAACTTCATAACGATACAAGGTGACCCCATTCACCTGTTGAAGTTGGTCTATGGGGGTGGGGTGGGGTTAGGATCTGAAACATTGGCTGGATCCAGTTCTCCACATATGATTTACTACTTTCAAAAGTCACAGATAAGGCAATAAAATGTATGCTTCTGTTTTAGATGCTAAATTAACTAAAGCTGGGGTTATTACATTGCTGATAACGATGGTGCTAGGAGCTAGCACATTAGCACAAAGACTTTTAATCACTAGGCTATATTTATATAACTGAACAACCCACCACTTGAAGTGTAAATCTCATTTGTCACTCCCAAACCTGCATCTTCAACAGACAACCAACAATCTAGTCTACATACTTTGTGTGACACTTATGCAGAAGAAAATAATAGGACAAATTAAGTGTTGCCCTATGTATTCCATATGTCTGAAAGGTTTTGCTTTTGAAAGTTTTCTTATCCGTTAACACAGTTTATCTTTGTGCCTGTCCGATAACTTCATTGGACAGCTAATTATTCAAGCTACATAGAAAGACCATTTGTCCTTTGGCATATTCCAAAAACATACTTCTTCTTCCTGCTACACTTTCTTTGAGAAAATAGAAATGGCACAGTTCATAAGTAGCTTGGTTGCAAACTTATTCAGTTTCCATTCTGCGTAAGATTGTACTGTAAAGTGATATGAAGCTACATTAAAAGGATGCAGTTGATGTTCATAGGACATTTGTTTCTCCCAAAGACTTCCCACTCCTAAACTACTGACACAGAACCAGGAAAAGAAAACGGACAATGGATAATTTCTTTATCATTTTATCTCTATCCTTTGAACGCATGTTCATGCAATACGTAGTTAAGGTAGATGCTCAGCTTTCCTTTTATTCTTTTACCTCTAAAAACCAAGGTTTCGAGCAGGAAGATTGTATTGGACAGAGATCGTTTATGGCTATGCTGTCAAGTAGATGCCCCATCTAAGTTTTTTTAAAATGAATATTCAGCTAGAACTTTCCATACTTCTTCTGCTGTAGTTCGTTTTTCAAATTCTTGGATTTAAAAAAAAATCAGGTTTGTTATTTTACACCAAAGTGATTATAATGAAGTCTGCTTTTTTATTTTTTACATTTCCATTTTAGAGTCATACATCATGTTCCTAACTTAATGTTATTGCTCCCAAAATCTATCAAAGCTAAAAGGAGGAGAGGAAAAGCAAAATAATAATAGGAAAAGGTTCACAATATAGAAAATTACATGTTGGAATGACCAAGTAGGATAGTCTCTTAATTTTCTGTAAATCAGATTATTGATGTCTTTTTAAATGCAATAAAATTTAATTGCTGGCCTTTTATTTTATCAGGACTACACCATATGAATATCCTATATAGATATAATTTCTGCATATAAAAATGCATACACCTTGTATACACAGAAACACAGAAGGCAAACTCAGTTGAGTCTATTTCAGAGGAAACCAATCAGAGTTTCTTACCATGTGCATGCAGCAAATTAGACAAGTGTCATTTGTCACATGTGACTGTTCATTAAACTGTGACAAGCAATTTCCTACATGGAAGTACTATCTGTGCAGGAAGTTCTAACGCATGAAATGTACCCCAGTTTGTAACTATGGCCATGTAAGGGGAATGATTTAGTTGAGACCATACAAACGAAATGCATAAAGAAGGAGAAAAAGGTCTGGGAGTAACAGGCATAGGGGTTGAGAGCATGATCACAATCAGATCTCCAGTTTTTGAGCTTGAAAATATTTTTATGTTTTCTCCTCAATGAGTGCAAGAAGCCTGCTTGTTTTATTGTAAAGCCAGGATTCTGAGATTTTGGCATATGTAAGCATATTTGCTGATAGACAAACAGAATGCATGTTATGAAGCATGACTTTGATCATTCAGAGTTCTCTCTCTGGATAAAGTTTATTCAGAATATTCAGTTCTCTGATCACCATCTCATTCTGCTTTCTGCTTTACCATTTAAACTAAGCCGGAGGGCAGGAGTGGCAATATTTGCCAAAACTCAAACCCATTCTCTTTCTTGAACTGGGTCTTATGAAGTGTTTTGGTTGTCACCATTCACTCAGAAACCAAAAGATAATTTCTACACTATGCAGAGCCTCTCTTTCAGTCTGGTGAACTATAGTTATGAATTATTTCCTCAAATATGTTTCTAGCATGACAACACTACTTTATTTTATAAGATGTACTGGAGCTGAAAACACATCAGGGTCAGCTGCAGTTGGCAGCTGTCCTGGGGTAAAAAAAAAGGAGTAAGAAGAAGTTGTGCATGCACCATCAGTAACACCAAGTGCCATGAAACAGTTGTCAAAGATGAAATATATGTTTTCATGGAAGGGACAGAATGGTCTTAATTGAGAAACCTTAAAAAAAAGTCAGGTAGGGACATTTCTCTTCTTAGTAAGGATTTTAAAAAACACAGCAAGGAATATGTCCATGGTCAAATGCTTTACATACATGACTTTAATGAATGAAATTAATGAATGCACAACATATGGAATTTATGTAATTCTAGCATGTAGGACGCTTTCTTTTCTGTCACTCACTTTTTGCTACTACTGTTCTGTTAACCTAAATAGCTTTAAATGCTCTAATTCAAACTCACAGGTGCATAACCCATGCAGATACACAAATTATGCAAGCTGAAAACAGGAAATATTTCACGTCATTGAAAAGTATGATATAAATGTGCTATATATTTTTCTTAGGAGAAAATATATCTTGCAGGAAAAACTGCTAGAAATGGGCAAAATATTTGCATTCAATTTGATTTAGATGTTGGCTGAAGAAAAATAATTGGAAAGAGAATGTTCTTTCTGTTGGCAAGATTTTCCGCTGCTCTTTCTCATCTTATGACGCCAAATTACATGTTTTCCCCTATGCAGTGGCGCAACATGGACAAGTTGCTAGGGTGCCAAAAGCCACCAAATATAAATTATGAATACATTATCTGTGATAAAACATTTTATGTACTATATATTCTTTAGTAAAAGAGATATTAAACACATTATGAAGCTTTTTTCCTTTAAAAAAATAACTGTTTAAATGGTTGTTCAAGCAGGATTATTCTTCTCACACAGAGGTTTGTGTTGGAATACAGAATATGAAACAATCTCCCCAAGATATTTTGTGTTCAACATAAAATATTTAAAGTGTCTCGTTTCCAAGAGGGAGTTCATGACAGATGTGTTATTTTCTCCCTCTCCGTTTTTAACAGCATTATTGTGTCTAATTAGCCCCATTGATTTACCCATGACAGTATGAACTTTTTAAGAGGAAAGAAAAAGTAGATCATGGTGTTTGAAGCAGAGAACAATCTATGACAAGGTGAAGAAAGGCCCTGATTTTAGGTGTTTTACAACAAAGTCTTCAAGTAGCCCAGAGAGCTTTCACTTATTTATGCACCACCATATGATACAGGCTTTTGCCTGTAGCATTACAAATCATAGACAGGCTTGATACAAAATGTTCTCCAGGTGTTAACAGACCAACTGCGCCACTATTTCTTATTTATGTACTGTCTAGTAATAGAAGACAAATTGCTATAGATGTGGCAAATGTGATTAAACAGGTATTCAGAAGTCAAAAGAGAGACATACTTGTATGTTACATTATATGACACTTTTGTAGGCTCAGAACTGTTATTTTGAAGACAAATGTGAAATAAAAATGTTCAACAATTCCTTCCAACCCCACAGTTGGAACTTCTAGTTTGTATTGAGAATTCAGCCCCATGGGCATTGAAACTAGAAAAACCAAACAAAAACATCCCTGTTTCCTTCTCGCACAATGACAATGTTAAATGAATATTAGCATGGAAAGAAATAACAAAATGGAATTTATATGGCAAAATATTTTTTTTTGAAACTGTAAGAAGCAGCAAAGTTAGTGAGCTAACATGGCACTAGAAGCAATGAATTCATCTGCATTAATAATGAGTAAAATTAAGAAGAGTAAAGTTTGTCTTAAAAGTTTCAATTAAAACATACACTATTTCTTTCACCTGATTGTAGCCCCATATGGCAAGGTCAGCCCTTTCAGTGAACAAACAGCTCAGTCGCCTCCAGTGTAGCTGTTATCTTCCTCAACAAGGGGAGACATTTGGCACAGCCTAAAGCTGGGGCATGAACCCTGGCTAAGCTTAAGACATTTATCTGACAGCATCAGCTGACACTCCACAAACACATTTGCTCTCCATGACCCCAGAGCATTTGTGATTAATCAAAAATGTATCTTGAATCTTGAGAACAAGCTACAAGCAGGCACACACAAAAAAAGAATATGCTCTCGATCTCGCTTATCGACTCAAGAGGTATATTGAATTTAGAAATAGCAAATAGAATAAAATGATCAATATGTTCTCACTTGTCCATGGAAGAGCAAACTTTATCCCTCAAGCAAAAAACATTGATCATGTAAATGTTTGAGATGTTTTTTAGTTTTTTAAAAAGCAAAAACATATTTGTGGGCAAGGAGAGCAGCATTAGAGAGGTACATTTATTATATAACAGCACAGAAAAGTGTATAAATAATATTGGAATATATGAATGTGCTTGTGAGCTATAGCCAAGTTCTTTATATAACTTTGAACTGCTATAGCATGGGGGTTTGTAGCCTGTTGCCAAAGATCTTAATAAAACATTCTAAAGTGGATTTTAAAACTTAATGAAGTCACATAATCTGTTTCAGAAAAAGCTCCCTGTCTTAATTTAAATGAGACGCAGTTACAATATATCCCCCCATGCACTGTTTACAATTTATAATTTATGCTTCTATTCAAAATACACTACTTTCTTTAGTCATCTGCTAAGTGATATGATTAGCATTTGAATATCATAAAATTTTACTTTTCAATTGTCAGAATAGAAGCTTTTAAGCTTTTAATGTTTTCATTCACTTTTTAAAGAACAGTACTTTACTGAAGTCTAATTAATAATGAGAAAAATAATATCATGAGAACCACCTATGCTCATTGCAAAATGGGTATAACTTTATCTCCACAACAGCACTTAATTCTTTTATATTCTTTTTCTGATTACCTACTGCTTAGGGTACAAGCCTTTTGTTTCCACATACAGTAGTCCTCTTATTCTAGCAGAGAACTACTGTATGTCCTTTGGTCTCTGTTGACACGACAAACAAACTTTCATAGCATGTGCTCTACATAAAATGGGGTACTAATTAGAAGATATAAACTCATGCTGAGACATAATATGAATTGGTTTTATGCATCTACTAAGCTCACAGCAGTATTAGATTTATGGTGCCAACATCTTCAAGTAATATTCAACTCTCCCCCACTCAAATTTCAAAACTATCTAGAAATAAGGGAACATTGATTTTATTTCTTAATGTAACAGCCAAACTTCACTAATCCACACAGCTTCTCTGCAAATATTTAGCACCACAAAGCTATAGTGGAGGTGACCTATATAACTGAACATATTTAACCGAACGCAAGAATGAGCAGCTGTCAAAGGGCATGGTAAGAAGTCAGTGAATCGGCATGGTGCTTGGATCCAGAAAACCACATCCTCTTGCTACCTTGTATATAGCATCATTCTTTCCTTCCCTAGCAGTTTAACTATACTGCAATCACTTGATTTGAATTTAGTATCATGATGCTGGGCTTAATATTGGTGACTCATTTGTATTTTGATTAGTTTTTATGATGTGAAGCAGCCTTAAGTGGGTTTAAAAAATTTGAAATAAATAAGAGCGAACCCTGTTTTGCCACCTGAGGCAAGACAAGAAGTTGTCCCCATTGAAGCCTCGCTTACTGGGGTCATGTGGTTACTTCTGGTGAGATCTTATGAGATCTTGCAGAATTCTCAGAAGATCTGGCTGGAAACTGCAGCTACATGACCCTGGTGGCGGCAGGGACAGGGGGTTCCCCTGGGGGCATGGCCCTGCAGAGTTCCACCACCCAAGGCAGCTGCTTAAGTCATATGATATAGCATCCACGTTAGGTTGTCTTTATTTTTATTATTATGATGTATATGTGTTATTAAATTGTAACTTTATGTTGTGAATCGCCCTGAGATCTACAGGTATAGGGCAGTCAGCAATTATTATTCGAAACATATTGTCTCAGAAGTAAACCACACTGATTTTCCTGAAAGACTACAGAAGCCACGTATTTGCAAAGGAACCCCAACATTTACCCCCAAAAATAGTTTCAGGAATGTGGCATTAGGACTTGGACATGTACCACCACAGTATTTAACCACTGAAGATAAGCTGTAGGTCTCCCCATAAGATTTTCACCTTCTCCAGTGAACTGCTTTTAGCTATCATGAAAAGATCACTCTGGGATAATAAACAGTCATAAGCCACCAGCATCCTGATCTGGGTTCTACAATATTAGAAACTGCAATGTTCCATATTACCTTTACATGACAAATAGCAATTGTTAAGAGCAGCAGGGTACATTAAACTGCACCCTTTCTCCTTTTATGTGAGTAACTATTCTGAAGGCTCCAGCTCAAGAATTCCACCTTATTGCAGACCTGAAAAATTGTAGCATATTTTGAGGTCTTTTGGGGGCCAGTAGCTCATGTTTGTCCCACAAAAATAACAGCTACAAAATACATAAATTGAGCAATTTTACTAGCCCAACTTCAGTTGTAACAAGCATGTTATCACTCGTTAAAGAGTTCTGTGTAATTCATTGTCTTCATCCTTGATTACCAATAGAGCCTTGGGCGATATAGATATCTTACCTATTTTGTTTCTGTACGCTACTGTCACTTACAACATCTCCATGTTGTATATACAGGTTGCATGATGGTAGCTTCCTACGTGCTTATCTTACAGAAACTAACATGAATTGAAGCACTAGACACCCCAGCTGTATGTTTTGGCATCCATGGTGAAAATGAGCAGAAAATCTAGCTGTTCCATATCAAGAAGTATTTTTACTAGTGCTAATGTGCCTTAAATACCTTGTTCCACAGATGAGTGGCCTGGCACCTGCTGCATGAGAAATAGCCAATTACTGCTCAGTGCCTCTAATTTTCTGATTCAATTAGCATGCTTCAGAGCTTTCCAGTTTAATTGCAAACTACTTCAGTTAGCTCTCTGATTAATCATTGCCCATCTGCAAACCATCGGAAAACTTAGTGGAACAAATTTGTGTACTTTGGAATGCTGGGAGCTTAGCAAATCAAACTTGTTTTGGTATATAAAGCTTTAATTTTGTTTGCCCTTTTCAGCTGCACTTGTAAGAAGCTCTGTACTGATTAAACAGGAAGTCCAGACAATAATATGCTACATTATGCACGTAATTACTGTAAATACAGCCGAGACTGGAGAAGCATCATTTAAGGTTAGGCACTACCATGTATGGAGTAGGGGGTCAAGACAACACATTTGGAATCAATTTCTTCCCATTACAGAATAAAACAAATATCACAAAAACAATCATGTGATGCCATTCCAATATCTATACTTTGAGGAATATTATTTTAAGCACACTCGTAAATAAATATGACTGTTTTTAGTAGGTCTTACATCCTGAACCAACATGTTTATTCAGAAAACTTAGGAATTCCAGTGGAAGTTATCTAGCTATGTATGCTTAGGTTGCAGCTTCTGATTCAGCAGAGAAACCTATTCCTAGCTAATTACATCACCTTGTATGTGTTTTAGAAGAAAGACTGGATGGTTTACTAATCTTGCAAACCATTTACCATGAACAGTAATTTCAACATCTGTTCCCTTTCATAATCTAAAGTTATATTGTCAACATAAGCATGCCTCAGAAGAGTAAATAGGTGAAATTATTAATATGATGAGTCTTTTTATTCTCTTTTTAATTTTTGACATTTCTGTTGTGTTTTTAAAGTCCCCCCCAGAAATCCTTTGAAGATGAAAATGTTTCCTTGAAAAAATCACACAAAAAGCAGAAAATACTTAATTCAACTGTATAATGCAACAGTAAAACTTTGTAACCTGATGTGTTTTATTTTAAGCTTAAAGCTGCTATGATTGTAATTATATGTCAATGATCACAAATTATCTCAAACAGGAATGTTTGGCCACCTATGAAGTGGCAAAGATAATCCACAACACCAAGCCATATTCTCCCTACATAGTTTAATCCATGTTCATTTTCCCTTTTCCATCACTGTATTTCCTTAATTCCTGATATATATTGCAATCCTATAAAACACCCTGTGATCTTTGATCAGTATATAAATTTTTAAAAAATCCCAACTCATTAAAATTAGTATGAATTTCACCATTTATTTAAGCTGAATGTGGGTTTTATCACATATTTTAGTATGGTTTGAGTAAGGAGATAATGTACAGATGGCAGCAGGTTGGGTTTTGGAACTGAGATCCCCACCTGAAAATCAAAGTGATTAAGAGGGGTGTGTGTTCAAACATTCAAAGTGAGAATGTTTGATTGTCAAGAAACAAAGTTGATTTCGGGGGGAGGGATCGTGGCAGACTAGACAGAGATAGCATAGTGGCATCTGATGACAGATCAAGATGTCTCTCCATCCATGGCTTCATTCCACTCCTCCAGCATCACAACTCCACCATTTGACTGTTTCATTCATCCAAAAACCAGTGTGAAGGACTTTTCCATTTCACCATCTGTTCCCTCTGTGTTTGATTTCTGCTTTTCATTTCATTCATCTCTGGTCTACTTTCCTTCTCGATTAGATCAAACTCTGTTCTAATCAATTTTATTTGCTCATCAAACATTTGCTGAAGGTGGCTAACAGTGGAATGTCCAAAGATATACTTGTTATACTGAATATTTTTTATCTTATTAACAATTCATTCTCATTACATCGCCCATCTCCACCTTAAGATCTTCACAGCATTATCTCTTATTAGAGTAAACTCTTTTCCCACAGAGGAAGCATCAAGTGAAGATTTACTTTCAATTTATAGGCAACAGTTTTGTTGAGAAAACAACAAACTTTCTTGATTCAAACAAAGCAGACCTTTTCTTCTGCCTTCAGCCCTTTAACAACCAACTTCCCTTCCCTTCTTATTGTAGCCAGAAAGCAGCTCACACGCCGAATGTAAATTTCCACCAGCAAACAGAGAAATCTCATTTCCCATATATGAATTATAAACATCTCAGGAATAATTAAGAAAGGGAGGGTTTTGCAGATCCAGTGCTCATCAGGGCTCTTATGTGGTTTTTGGGCAAGATGTTGATTCCTCCACTCACAAGTTGCATAACCCCAACAGGGTTCCCAGGAGCTGACAGTTTCTTGGTGTCTTGACACAGAAAATGGCTTTTTCAGAGCACCAGAGGTTAATCACCTGTTCACTCTGTTTCCCAGACTTAATTCAATAGCCAAAATTTATGTCTGGCTATCATCAATCACCGCATAGTTATATCCATTGGCAGCCTGCCAACAAAAGACATTCATTCCCCCATGTTTCTCCCCCTTCCAACCCTAGAAAGTCTTAAATGTGCTTCTGGTCTGATTAACACTTGGGTACGAAAGGTGATATTCTCAAACTGGAAGGGCAATGGCACCACAGGCTCTTCTTTTGGAGGGACATCTGGACTTGGATCTGTATGCAATTCCCCTTCTGACTCCAAATTCTCAACCTCATCCTCTGAAGAAGGGGAAGACATTGCGCCAAAAAGTCATGACAAAAGTCTTGTTCAGTCTTGCGTATCCGTGTGCTAGAGAATTGTTAAGCCATGTTGTATCCTAAAGAGCTTGCAGAAACAGTTTGCAGAGACCCAGGTTTGGGAAATCCTGATATAGAATGTCCTTTGGAAGCAGGGGAGAATGGTGGAGTACAATGGGGCAAGTTTTACATACCGTATTTTTTGCTCCATAAGACGCACTTTTTTCCTCCTAGAAAGTAAGGGGAAATGTGCGTCTTATGGAGCGAATGCATGGTCCCTGGAGCCAAATTGCCCAGGGGGGAAAGGCAGATCCTGCTTTTTCTGTTTTAGAAAGAGCTAAAGGCTAACAAGAGGGAAAGAGAGTGTTGAAAGGAACCCACTCAACAGCTGATTGCAGGAGATGGGGAGGGAGATAAGGGAGCTAGCTCCCTTCCTGCCCCGCCCAGGCCCCTTGCACAAAAGTTCCTTTGGGAGGGCTGAGGATCCTGGGAAATTGAGTTTTTCAGCTATTTGGGGCTTTCTGTTACTTTTCCTCTTGCGTTCTATTACTTGCTGGTGCTTACTGGTTTGCTTTCTTCTTGCTTCCTATTACCTACTGGTGCTTACTGGTTTGTACTGGTTTGCTTTCCTCTTGCTGTCTATTACTTGCTGGTGCTTACTGGTTTGTACTGGTTTGTACTAGTTCGCTTTCCTCTTGCTTCCTATTACAGCCCAGCCAGATAGGCGGAGTATATTACAGCCAGCCCAGCCAGATAGGCGGACTATTAATAACAATAATAATAATAATAATAATCATCATCATCATCATCATCATTATGTTAATGAGGTTTAGTGGGGAAATGTAAGGAAGGTAGAGCTAATTAAAGCACAAGGGACATCTGAAGGAGGGTTGCTCAGATGAATCCCCACATGTTGTTTTTTATTCATAAAATTTGTATCCTGCCCTTCTTCTCAAAGGGAGCATACATATCACTATATAAGACAATTGTTCATGTGTGCATTTCACTTTGTAGACATAGTGGGTTTGCAAGGCAACTATTGTTCCAGTCTTTTCTGAGTGATGTAAGTAGCACTTTATGAAATAAAGCCAGGTTTCATTTGGCCTGTACTTTCCATTGCTCAACTAATTACTGGTAATGTCTATAGCCTTAAGGGGGAAAGTTATTTTTCCACTAACTAGCAGTCAGGTGTTGCTCCTGGCATGAGAAAAATGGGGAAACTAACTTTGCCATTTCCTTAGATTGCAGAGGTTGCATACTGCAACTGGTGATCTCTCTGCCAGTTAATAACTTGTTGTATGTATATTTAGCATATACAGGGGCGTCGCTAGGGGAGACAGGGGGGCCCACCCCGGGTTCCAGGGGAGGGGGGTGACTCTCAGCATGCCCACCCTACAACTCATAAGTTGTTCAGTGCAGCAGCTGGCTTACACAGCACACACTTTGCTTTTTCCTTACTGTTGGGAAGAGCCACAGAAGCACAGCTCTGCCCAGCCAGGGCTCCACCCAGCAGCCTGGCACATTTCACCAGGGCACTGTCCTCTCAGGGGGCACAAAGGTGCCATTTTCAAGGGGTGACATTTGGTACCTCCACCTAGAGCCTCAAGCACAAGCCAGAGCAAATCCAGTGGCTTTGGGCTTAAAACTCACCACAGCATTGCAAAAGCATTACCTGTGCTTCCTTTACTCAGTCCACCTGGACCTGGGGTACCATCCGCCCACACCCCTTGAAGTCACAGCGAGCGTTTTGCGTTTCCCCCCACAATGCTCTGCAGCACCTCATTTGAGGTGCCGCAGAGCATTGTTGGGGGGGGGGAGAAATGCAAAACGCTCACTGTGACTTGAAGGGGTGTGGGCAGATGTGGGGGGGGGAGTTGACAAAAAAAAATCTGCACCAGGTACCACTTGGGCTTGCTACGCCTCTGAGCATATATACTGTGTGTATTTATGTAACCGAGAAAATTGTTGTTTAGAAATGCACCAAAACCCTCTACTTGTAGTTAAATATAGCAGTTTAGGTTGGATTTCAAAGTTTGCCTTGCATCTAATACCATCTTGTTGTAGGAAGGGAAAGGATATTTTTTCCTCATAAAAAGATTGGAGAGGTTCCCAGTAAGTATTGCTGGCCTTCTTTTCAGCAGCCTAAAAGCACAGTAGACTGGAATAAAAAGGAAGCTATACATTTTAATAAATATTGTCACAAGTGACAGCTGGTTTCTAGAGCTGAAACTAACTCCATCAGAGAAAAGCTGGCCTGCAGCTGGTAAGAGAGGAATACACAGCACAGCAGGGACAAAGTGCATATCTGGGGGTGGGCAGGTTTTGTCCCACAAATTAGATTCTGAACATTTCATATTAATGATCCCACAGCTACTTCAAGGAGTTTCTCCTCCCACATCTTGCCTGAACGCTAAAGTGTGTCCTCCATAAAAGAGGGCATGTGTTGCGGTGCAACCTGGCCACCTGATCTGGTGTTGTGGGGGTAATCTGGAATTAGCCACAACCCCTGATAGGTCAGTCCCATGTTGCTGGGGTGCAATCTGACCAATGGGGTGTCACGAAAGAGCAGCAACGTGGGACCTATTTAAGCCTATGCGAGGCTACTGAGCTTCCTCTTTGGGGCTTTTGCATCAGAATACCCGCCCACCTCTCCCTATATTTAGGGCTTGCACTTGACCTTGCTATGCCATCGTGTGTCGTCTGTTGTTGGGGCAGGGGCGCGGCAGGAATTTTTCCCACTTGGCTGATTGGCTGCTGCCATTTGGGTTTCACCTGCCGGTGATAGGCGTGGCACGTGATGTGGCAACGCCTATGCAAATGAAGGATATTCCGGTAGAGGAATCCAGGGACTCACTGGTTTGGTGTTCCCCGAAAGAGGTCCAGCCCGTGCCTGAGTCCAGGGGACATTAGGTCAGCTGATTGGTCAGCTGATTGGCAAGAAAGGTCAGGGTTTTGTGTGTGTGTGTGTGTGTGTGTGTTTTGTTGTGTACACACACAAAAAGTTTTATTCATTATTTTTAATTCTTGGGAGAGGAGGTGGAGGGAGAGAGGATAGCACCACACTCACCTTTCCTGCAAGCCCTACATCTCGCCCCTGAGGCGCCGGGAGGGGGGCTTTCCTTATGCAGAGCAGGAGAGGTCCTTTTATCCTGCCCCCTCCCCACTCTGTCTGTCTCCGGCAGGGCAGATCTGCGCACTGAGGCTGCGTCTGCTTCCAACTCATTCCCAGTCTCTCCTCCTCCTTTCCCCTCCTCCTCCCCCCTCCTCTGGCTGCTGCCTGTCTGCAGCTAGTCTGGCTCTTTGTGACAGCAGGCAAAGAACGGGGGAGGCGGGGAAGGAAAACCTGGGAATATCCGGGTTTTTGAGTAATCCGGGGGAGCAGTGGGAAACGCGTTTAAAAACGGGGGAATCCCGGCCAATCCGTGATACTTGACAGCACTGGATATATTGGTATATTGAGATGTTTAGCTGGTGATATATCGTGATGTTGAAAACCAGATATTGCCCAGATCTGGATTGCAAGCATTTTAAAAACACTTTCATCTTAAATTTTTAAATTCTCTGAGTACTTATAGCACATTTACAGGCTGCCTGTTTCTAGTTTTATTTCCTAATTTTAATTTTTAAAAAGCACATTGCAATCATTTGATGAAAGGTGGCATATAAATGTTTTGAATAAATAATAATTAATACTTGAATTTTAAGAATAGCAGTTAATTACAAAACCGATGCCGTGTCAGTTTCTCTGCTGAGGGACACTAGATTTCTGATAAACCCTCCAAGACCAGATTGAAAACAGACCAGGTATGCCGAATAATTTGCTAGACAAAATGAAGGTATGAAAGCAGATTACATTTCAATTAAAAAAATATACATTTTAAATTAGACACCACATACTCAAATCCTAATAATGGTATTTATTTCATGTATCTCCTGGTATGCCCCGCGGAGGACCTTAAGGTCCATAAATAGCCAAACTCTAGAGGTCCCAGGCCCTAAGGAAGTCATATTAGCCTCAACCAGGGCCAGGGCCTTTTCAACACTGGCTCCGGCCTGGTGGAACGCTCTGTCTCATGAGACCAGCGCCCTGTGGGATCTGATTTCTTTCCGCAGGGCCTGTAAGACAGAGTTGTTCCGTATGGCCTTTGGCTTGGAGTCAGCCTGCCCCCCTCCCCCTCTTTCCTTTTCCTTCTGTGATAGAACCCCTATTTGGGGACTTCCCTGGCTTTTTTTCTGGCCCACGTAGGACCAGTCTGGATAGTTGGCCTTGGTGAAGATTAGACATTTTCTCCCCCCAGTTTTTGATCTGGGCTTCCACTTAAATGAGGCTTCATTTTAAATTGTATTTTAATCCTGTTTTTAAGTTGAATTTTAATCAATTGTTTTTATTCCTGATGTTAGCTGCCCTGAGTCCGGTCTTGGCCGGGGAGGGTGGGGTATTAATAATAATAATAATAATAATAATAGCCTTTGGAAAGACACTTTTGTGGTACCTTTTATCATATGTGGTGGACATGCCCAAAGGTTAAGGCTTTCTGGGAGAAGATTTACAATGAACTCAAGAAGGTAATGAAAATTACCTTTAGTAAGAAACCAGAGGCCTGCCTTTTGAGCATGACCAATCATGAGATACCCAGTCAGGATAGAGAGTTTTTTATGTATGCCACAACAGCTGCTAGAATCTTACTTGCAAGAAACTGGAAAGGCGAAGAGATCCCGACAGTGGAAGAATGGCAGATGAAGCTAATGGATTTTATGGAACTCGCTGAACTGACTGCGAGACTCCGAGACCAGAGGGAGGAGAAGGTGCAACAGGATTGGAAGAAATTTAAGGACTATTTAAAAAATCGTGTAAAATTGGACATTTGAGCAGAATTAGCTTGGTGAATTGGCTTTAGCTTGTTGATGTTAGATAAAACTGTATACAAGAAGTATGGTTATGAATGATTTAAATGTTTAAGAATGTTTTAGGATAGGTTGTTTAAGTAATGAATTATTTTTGAATAATTAATGTCCTAAAGATTATTAAGAAGAGTGGTAATGTTAAGAAAAAAGATACAAAGTTACTAAAGTATATTGATATTGAACGCAGTTGAGGGAGCGGGGGAAGTCCCCCTCTTAAAGAAGATAGAAACTAGAATTGAATAAGGATAGTTTATTGTTCCTGTTTATGTAGGTAAGTTTTCTTTTATTCTTTGCTGTTTTTGTTTAAAGTGTTTATTATGTTTTTCTTTTTATTGTGTATTTGTGTATGTATTGTGTTTTTGTTGTTCAATGCGAAAATAATAAAATATCTTTTTTTAAAAAAGGAAAGACACTTTTGTATTTCGTAAGATCTTAAGAAGAACCTGCTGGATCAGGCCAATGGTCCATGTTGTCTGGCATCCTGTTCTCACAGTGGACAACCAGATGCCTCTGGGAAACCTGCAAGTAGGATCAATTCTTTGATATTTAAAATTGTGATAATAAAACTTATCAGACATATAAAGAAAATTATTATTATTGTAACTGATTTTATTTATACTGTATGTTTATTTACATGTTCATTCACCTTATTCTGTTCTCCCTTAAATCAGATTTTATATTGCATTTGATGAGATTTGGATTAAGTATTTTTGGTCATTTTTAAATAAAATGTATATTCAATGCAATTTTATAAGCAAGCGATTTTTCCACATTCCAGAAATTATATTTAGTAGCACAATCTCAGTTTCCAGTGTTATCTTTGGCCTTGTGATCACTATGAACAAGGACCACATCTATGGAATAAAGTAAATGTTTTTTACTGTAATCTTAAGAACAATAAAAAGATTAGAATCCAGAGAACTGTAAAGAAGGTTCTGTGTTCACTCAAAGGACTTTGAACTTGTGTTTCTTCAATATTTATTGATTTATTTTATATGTTTCTATAGCACATTCTCTGCTGCTTAAGCAGCAACTGAAGCAGTTTATAGGGCACACTAAAAACAATATAAAGCACAATAGTAAAAACAAAATTGGAAAACATTACCACATTTTTCTGTGTATAAGATGGTGTTTTTTGCCTAAAATTTTAAGGCAAAAATTGGGGGTCGTCTTATACACAGATACTGATGCAGAGTGAGGTGACTGGGCCTGCAGGCAATTGTTGGCAGCGAGTGGACAATAGGCTGCTGTCGGGTGCCCCCCCCCCAAAATGGGCAACTGAAACAGAGTTGAACCTGCTTGCCTCCTCCCTGGCTGCCAGCTGGTGAGAAGGAGTAGGCTTTATCAAGGTTTTTTGTGTGTGCATTGGGAGCCTTCTAAGTACTCCTCAACCTTAGTGCAACAAGACCCGTGCTCTTCAGGAAGAAAGCCAGACAAAAGCTGTGTACTTACCTGCCACATGGCAGGAAAGCTAGAATCAACAAGCAAATCCCTTGTATTCTTTAAACCAATTGGATTATTGGTCTCTGGATGGACCGCCTTAATCAGCCCCCTACCCTACATTGAATATCATCTACAGGACAACTAAGGGGATCTGTGGGTTAACACACACCCCGTCAAAAATTACTCTAGAAGCTGCTGTGCACCTTCTGGGATAAATAGTGACTTCTTTGGAGGGGGATGATTTGAAAGGAGGGTGGGGAAAGGCTTTGCCTGTTTCCCTGCGCAACAGCCCCAATCAAATCACACACACACATGCTGTGTCTGCTTTTTCTACCAAGAGTCATGTCTAGGTTCTAAACACATTAGTTATAAAGAGTTCTAATGTAGCATGTAGTTTAGTCCCATGTCTATTATTTTTTGTGTGTGAAAAGTAGTTCCTGTTTCTCTACATTTAATTAGATGATTATTAACAGATTTATATTTATGAATATCTCGTTGATTTCAAAGAATGTTATACGAAAATGCCCCATATGTTATTTCACCACAATTTGCATTGTTATAATGGGTTATTGACTTCTTTTAGGTTTTAGGGACTAAGGTAGTATTCAGTAATGACTCTGTGCTACAAGTTTATTGCATATGCCCAAGGTTCATTCACCCCAAGCAATTTGGTCAATAACCAATTTTTATACTTCTATCTCCTTCAAAATTCCAAACCAATAATCCCTGGTGCTTTTTTTTTAATTATTTCAGTATCAGACTAACATTTCCCATGGAAATCAATATGGGTGCGATCTATTAGCCCAAAATCTGCAGCACTGCAATGCAAACATATTAAAAATATTGATTTCGCAAGCTACTGATGTTTTGATTGACTTTAATGTTTGTAAGCAGCAATAACAGAATTTCAATGACTGAAACAAAGTTTTGATTAAAATTATAGATTTTTTTTAAAAAATTGACTATTTTACTGTTTAAAGTGTATCACATGCTTTACTTGTCTGCCATACAATGAGCACAGTAGTAAATATGTATTTGTAAAGATTTCAGTCTGTTATGTTACACAATCAATCTTGAACAGCTTCTTTTTTAAACCTGTTTTCATGATATCTAGCACCAAGTTTTACAAGACACTTTTTTGTACTGTCTTCTTTCCCTTGTTTCCTTAGTCTCCCTTCTTCAAAGTGTTAAAGTTTTGGCCTTACTACTATGCCTCAAACAGTTGGTGCATGCAAGTACATTTATGTGTTCAAGAATGCTATGGGTCATACCCAACTTGTTCAGCTTAATATTTCAATGGGTCTACTCTGAGTATGACCAATACTAGACATCACCGTATGTTTCCTGTTTGATGCCTTCCCTTTGCAAAAATATATAGCAAATGAAAATGTCAAGCAAAGTGAAGAGCAAGAGCTTTTTCTTTCTGCACACCAGCACTGGAGAAAGTGGAGGAAAAGCTGCTTTGCTGTATTTACTGCTCTTGAACTGGACCAATGGCTGACTATTGAGGGGACTAAATCCCAATTTAGGGAAGCTGCCTTAATGCCCAGGGAGATGCATCTCTGGCAGTGTTGGGAGAAAATAATTAGAATGTGCTTAATTCCTAATAAAAACTGAACTGAATGTCCCAGTAATTGTGGCTGTTTTTGCAAGAGAACAAGATGGCTATGGGAATGGACACTGGGTCTTTTGAAGTACCTGTGCCCATGGAAGCCCAGCACAGTTACTAACCCTAAGAATTTGAAATCCATTGACAAAATGACACAGACAGCAGGGAGGGGAGAGAATGATGGCACAGCCAGAATACCAAGACAGTACTGCTGCGAGAGCCAGGTATTTCTTGTAGATAGCATGATCCCTACATCCACGTGCCTGCACACATTCACAAACAAGCAGCTCCTTCTGTACCACCTTCTACAAGAAGGGCAGCTCTGCATCCACCTTCATCTGTCCCAGCTGCAACAAAACATACCTCTTCTGAATCAGTTTCTATAGCCACTGCAGGTGCTGCATCCTGCCAATAGTTTGACCTCCCCTGCAAAGGCACACTCCTCCACTATCTCCCGAGACAGATGGATGCCAACTCTAAGAGCTCCCCTTGAAGAGAAGTTCATTTACAATAGACTTCTACAGGTGTGCTATGGCACATACAGACCTCTAGATCACAGTATGTATCGGCAAACTGGCTTGATTATGACATGATCAAACATGAGTTACCAGAGTGGCGTTTCCTGAAAACCAGTTTGATGTAGACAGAACTACATACACTCAATTCATGCTTGTAAACCAGGGGTAGGCAACCTAAGGCCCATGGGCTGGATGCGGCCCAATCAACTTCTCAATCTGGCCCGCGGACAGTGGGAATCAGCGTGTTTTTACATGAGTAGAATGTGTGCTTTTATTTAAAATGCATCTCTGGGTTATTTGTGGGGCACAGGAATTCGTTCATTTCCCCCCCAAAAAATATAGTCCGGCCCACCACAAAGTCTGAGGGACGGTGGGCCGGCCCACGGCTGATAAAGGTTGCTGAACCCTGTGTAAACGGTGATATGTATGTTTGGCATTTCTAGGAGGATAGAACGTTGGAATGAGTGCATTCTACACAACAGTGCTAAACCACATGTACCATTGATTTCAGATAAGCTGCTTGAAGCCCCAGCAATTGAGAGGTGGTTTTTAGTGGTTGTGGTTTTTGTTGGAACCTTGCCTAATACGTATCTTATAGAAAATAATGGAGTTATTGCGCTGTGTTGAAAAATCAGTTTAAAAGTTATTTTATGGTAAAACTTTGTTACCCAGACTGGAAGTAATATACTAGGCAGTTTCCAATTTTATGATTAACAAATTCAATTTGAATGAACTATTTATACATTGTACTATAACTGCAGCCCTGCATCAAATTAAAGGACAAGGCTTTAGAGGCCAAGATGAGCAAATCATTTATGCTGAACAAATTGATACTTTATTACAAAGATTAGACAATATTTACATATTCTGAACACTAAAAAGATAAAGCAACTCTGAAAGAGCACACATTAATCAAATGTGCATATAATCGCTTTATGTCCGATCTCAGAAATTTTTTGCTTGATCCCCATAATCTTTGGCTTAATATACATTGCTAATTGAAAGGATAAGGCTAATAATGATGAATTTGCTTTTGAACTACCATCTTTACATATTGATTTAAAGACTGATCTTATACATGTTCAAATTAGTTCAATGTACTTAAGAGACAAATAGCACGTTCAGAAAAAGCACCTTTCATGGACAGCACCACCAGACTGCAAGAAACCTAGCATGTCCAGAAGAAGGCTAGGAATAATTTTTCTCCCTAACCTGCTAGCCTCTCATGGGCATTTGAAGAAGGAAAGCATTCAGATATTCAAGCCTCCAGTTTCCCTCTGATATAGTAGAATCTGGGAAGGGCTATTTGATTTTTCTAAATGTGTGGTTGAAACTTACTTCCTATCTGTGTGTACAATTATAGTTTTAATAGTATTATAAATGTATTCCTTTTCAGAGAAATTGGTTTATTAATAACATGTGGCTGAAAGGACCTCCCACTCTGTGCACTGATAGGCTATGCTCGCATAGATATAATAGTACTACGGAGATATTTTTGACTTACAAAGACACCCAAGAAAGTTAAGATAGCTTCGATGTATTTTAGGGTTCTTAAATTGTGCTTTGACATATACAGATCTATGTGAACTGCATAATTGGATAAGAAAGAAAATGCCCCCTCTCAATTCTTAAAAGTATTGTGATAGCATATCTCATGTTGAATTACATATATACATCACTTGTGTACCCCAAAATATAGAATAATCTGGTAAATTATAAAAGCAGGTTACTGTTTGCACAGTTAGGGTTGTTTTGCATAAACCTTACAAAAAAAAATAAGGAAAGAAATTTGGTAATTAAAGGAAGCTATAGGTAATTCAAAAAGCCAAGCTTTCTGATACCATAGCGATACCATAGCAGGTGGCTCTGACACCTGCAGCTACAAGTCAATTGAGAGTGTTAAGTTGTATCAAGAATTACTACTTTCAAGCATGGCTGGTGATTTTGGACAGCAGCATTTAAGAAACCTTCAATCAAACAGTTCCATCACCACACATTTTCTAAAGCATCCCCACTGTCAAAATTTGCAGGAGTTTGGAGAATTTAACATTTGGAAAGGTTAAAAATGTCAGGGACTGGCATGGGTAAGTTCTGTTGAACATTTTTGTTTCAAACAATGATTGTATGAATTGTTCTAGTGTCCCGTCAGGCCAGATTTAATGTATTGTCAATTCACACTTTAATACGTTGGTTTGTTGACCATTGTCTAAAATGGGGGCCAAAAGTGGCCCTCAAGACCTCTTTATCAGGCCCTTGGGACTTTCCCTGGGCCACGCCCCTCTCTGTCCCTGCTGGGCTCCTCAAGTATATGCCTGGCTAGAATGTGTTATTGAATTCTCACACATTGCATCTTTGCTTGTCTGAATGGAGGACAAAGAGTCTACTGTACAAATTTATATTCATTGCTTCCCCAACTTTGCCTTTGGCCTCAACTATCATTGGCATGTGGCCCGCAAAATGTTGCTGAGAGGTAATGCACCGTTTGGGATGAAAAAGTCTTGACATCCTTGTGCAATGTGGCCTCCCGCTCCCTTGTCATTGTGTCTTTGAGACCACCCTCATCATGGATGACTGCTTTTCTATTTTATTTATTTAACAAGTGGGAGGAGTTAACCTGTTCACTGAATGTTCTCCAGTCCACTCTGGCAAATGCAAAATTAACATCATGTGTATTGTGATTCCCACTTCTAAATAAACAAGTTTAAGAACAGGGTACATATTCACCCTGGAAAACTACTGTCTTGCTTTACAATACATAACAAAATCAATGCAAATGCTATGTGCCCCCCCTTTACAACACTTTGTATAGTTTTCTAGAAATTTTGAAATCCAGTTTTATTCTTAGGACTAATTTTAGTTCCCCAGCTATCTTTCTCCTGATTTTTTCCACATTAGTATAAGAAAATGAAACATCTTTCACATCTCTTCCAGAGCTTCCTTCCTCTTGTTTTTATCTGAAGTATCACTTCTTTTGCCCCATTTCCTGCACATACACTCTCTTATGTTTCCCATCATCCAGGTTCCAACCATCTATCCTAGGTCAGAAGCAGTTAAAAATTCCCACTGGTGCTGTTTTCCATTTGTGTCATGTGATGTCTCTCAGCAGCAGTGAGTACTTCCACAACTACATAGAGCTGAGAGGAAGGGCTTCCAGCCAAAAAGGGAATGAAGAGCATCTGCTGCCTGCAATTAGCCACACACGACAGTGCTGTGATCAACAATACAAGAAGCTCTGATGATATTAGGAGAGATAAATAGAAGTAGGAATAGGAACTTCTTAAAACAATTGAGATTTTGCATCCTCAGTACTACAGCCTGTGTCAGGAAAAGCTATCCTCTGCAGTGTGTATTGGAATGCTTTGATGGTGTTTCCTGCTTGGCAGGGGGTTGGACTGGATGGCCCTTGTGGTCTCTTCCAACTCTATGATTCTATGATTCTAACAGTGACTGAAGTCTTATTTGATTAGAACTCCAAATACAAGTCTCAAATTCATGTTGCATTATGTCATAATTGTGTTGGAAATTAATATATTTGAGCAGGGCTGCTACATTTTTAGAACCTCTGCTGTGTTTTTTCTTAGTTTATTTACATTTGTAGGACACTCTATTCTGTAGGCCTGAGACAATTATAGTACTTTGTAGTAATAATATGTAAGAATACAAAAAGTAATTTAAATACAGAAATGACAAATTCTTTAACCTCAGCTAGTTTAAGGCTTACGACCAGAGCACAGCCCAAATAAAAAAGTATTACAATACTTTTAGAACACACTCTGGCTTTGACTTTTGCAAATCTCCACAGGAAGAGAATCCCTCAACTGTGAGACAACTTGTGAGACAATTTTTCTATATATGCTCTTTCTTTTGAACATGGCACATAGATGGTGTTGTCAAAATAGTCAAACTAGACTTTACATGGTAGAAACTTTCAATATTTCCCTAGTTAGAAAATTAAAAAGCATCCTCTGGAGGCCATGGATTTGATTCAAGGAGTAGTGGTAGGGGAACAGATGTTTAAACTCCCCCCCCCCCCATCAACTGCTTTTCCAATCAAAATTGTCTTCCTAAAACAGCTATTTCACACAGGGGAGAAATGATTCAGATATACAGTCTTTTCCTACAGAGATGGAAAAAGCTTAAGAAGGTTTATTGGGTTTGGAAAACAGCCTACAAGGCAAGAATCTACTACTTTGGTGAAATTAGTAGCCTCCTTATGCTACATTATATTATAAAAGGTGTTTGGGAAACAGCTATGCATGGCTGCCACATAAAAACTGATTTGGTTTACCAGTCATCCTTAAAACAATGTGTGAAGATTTTCCAGCATTGTTGTCTCTTCCTATCTTCTGCATTACCATTTCTTTTAATATAGTTAGTTACTCATACAAGGAGCTTTCCTTATGTTATCTGTTTTCCTCAGCAGATGTTGATGGAAGACATTGGCCACATTTGTATGTCAGATGACATGAAAAAGCAGAAAAGACTCACACTAAGCCTCTAGCTCTTGTATTTCCTTCCTTCACCACTTACCACATGATTTGTCCAGACTGCCAAAGTGCAGTTAATATTTAAACACAAGCCAGCTTCAAACCACAGTTACTGAAGCTGTTTTGTTTAAACTAAATAAAATAAAATAAAACAAAAAATTCCTTCCAGTAGCACCTTAGAGACCAACTAAATTGGTAAGGTGCTACAGGAAGGAATTTTTTATTTTATTTTCTTTTGACTATGGTAGACCAACACGGCTACCTACCTGTAACTTGCTTAAACTAACCATACTCAGAATTAACCACAACACACCAAGAGCCATTCCCAGAACTCACAAGGACACATTTAAGCAAGGCAAAAGCACTCAAGGAGGGTGTGAAGCAGGGCCGGTAGGGGAACTGGCTGGCTGGAGAGCCACATTTAACCAAGATGGTGTCAGGAACCATACTGAGGAGGGCTGCGCTGAGGAGGAATGGTGGAAGCCTCCCCCTCCCCCTGCTCCTGATCAGGATCCTGAATCTTCCCAGGAGCAGGAGGACAGTATAGATTTGGAACAGTGGTTTGCAGAGGGACATAGTTCAGAAGGCAGAAGCTGGGAAATATTGTATGGGGAACAGCTAGGAGAGGAAGCACTGGGAGAGAGAGAATTAACAGATTCACTGTCTCTGGAAAGCATCGATCCACTCAGCCCAATGTCAAGAACAGTTGATAAGGTGGCAGCACAGAAATGGATTCTTTGTTCTCTCACTGTGATCATTAAATTTCTAACTGGTAAGAAGACTCATTTTCTTTGTTCTGCTTATCTACTGCCAAAGGGAGTGGGGAGGAAGCAGATTCCCTGAAGCCTGACAGATGGGAGAGCCACATTTAGTCCCCAAGGCTGAGGTTCCTCGCACCTTGTCTAAAGCTTTTAGAGCACCTAGGAATATAACCTCTACTTTACTACTATCTATATGTCACTCAAATAATTCTAAACAACAGGTGGGACAGGATTTTCCTTTGCAGAAACCATGCTGATTCTCAGAAAATAGTACCTATTCTTATTCTTTTCTCCTCCTTATTTTATTATTTCTTCTTCTGCCCTGAACAAGTGCAATTAAAACAGCATCTGATAAAATCACATGTACTGGATCAGCCATAAAGAGCTGGGTAGGATAAAAATGTCTTTAAGGTCTGGTTAAAAAGCACAAGAGAAGAGTCCAAATAGAGTTGTTAGGAAGAGGAATTCCATGTGTCAGGGGCTGCCACTAAACAGCCCTGTCCCTGAATCCACCTTAGTGGAAGGTCAGGGAGCAGAGTCTCTGAGGCTGATATTAAGGCCTATTCTTGCTCATAAGGGTACATGATGATTTAGATGACAACTCCCATCAGTGGCAAAGGCTGTCCTTTAAATCACTTCATCCCAAACTGTACAGGGCTTTAAAGATCAGTATTAGCAGTCCATATACAGGAACAAATAGGTAACCACTGTAACCAGAAATGCTGGAGAAGTGCTTCTGAAAAAGACATATTACTTACGGCTCTTCTGCACACATATCACATATCTAAAGTTTTAAGAAATATCTAATGTTTTAAGAAATAGTAAAAATTACTTGACTTTTGACTACCACCATAAGTCTGTATCTTTTTGAATTCCTCCTTAAATTTTCTACATGAATGTAAATGGTATCTCTCTGGAAATAAAACAATAAATGCAGATAGAAAGAAAAGTGATTTGATATGCTGGAGTAAGCTTGCTATATTTTGTCACAACATGCATTACTCTAGTTCCACATTTTTACCTTTGTACTTTGCTGTATGGAACAGAGCAACATAATTAGCCACTGGTAGGTAGTGTTTATGTTAGTTCTCAAAAGGTTAAGAAGCTGCTTATAACTAAAATCAGCTCTGCCTAGAGCTTTGGTGGCTCTGTGTAATCAAATTAGACAGGGAGGGCACAGTGTCACCTAACACAGACCAGTGGCACTTTCTTCTCTACTTTGACCTTTATCAATGGAAGTCAGAGCTTATCTTATTGCAAATATTTTTTTAAGATTAGTTTAATAAACTATTTTCAAGATAGGAGCGGGATCTAAAAGATTTTCATAAATAATGCAGCATGAATGACCCAAGACAACTGGAAAGGTTTCATTTTTACACAAAAGCAGCTTGTCATTTGAACTCTAACAAAAAACTGTGGCACTTGATCCTAAATATTTTAACTGGAATATTCACCTGCCAGCCTGGAAGAGTGTTCCTGTGTACTGCCAATGCATCTTGAGTATATTTGCCAATATGCCCTATCTCAGGGATTAGGAACCTGTAGCCTCCATCATGGCCAATGGATGATTAGAGTTGTAGCCCATCATCAACTGGAGTGCCACAGGTTCCCCAGCCCTGATGTATTCCCTCACTTTTTTTGTAAAGAAGCCACAGGAATGGGCCTTAAAACAGCAATGATTTCATGATGCTTTTGTATAGTGTAAGTGTAAAATCATGGCTTCCTCACCATCCAATAGCTAACAAGGATAATCCACTAGCATTTATAAGAAAATGCAGCTAACCCACTTGCGATAGTTACAGGTCTCAGCCTCTAAAATGGGGCTATGTTCTTTGAAGTCAAATAAAATGAATGGTAAAAATGGATACATTTAAGGATGCTTAATAATGTACTGAGGAGAGCTCCATATCAGAAGAACATTGCCCATGGTGCTATATCCAAACTACTTTTAAAGGTAGTCATTGTTTCCTTAATCATTGAACATCAAGTATGCACAAATATATTTTTTAAAGATTAAATAAAAGAACATTTATATTATGCAGAAATCCCAGAACAAATATTGGCAGCTTCCACTTTCTTCATTTTTATGTATTCATTTTTAATTTCAGCATATATGTGGCTAAAGCCTGCATAGAAGTAACAGAAAACCAATAAACACAAACATGATGAAAACACAAACACAGCAAACACAAATAATACAAGCACTTAATTGCTATATTTATTAGAAATAAAGAAAAGACCGACCAGTTTAACTCATAAGGAAATCATGCAGCCTGATGATTGCTACTACTATAGTAATACTAAGCAAATTTGCATATGGTTAACCTGTCCTGCCAGAGCTACAGATCACATTTCTTTGCTGAAAGACAATTAAAAAAATATTCAAAGTTTGACAAAAGATCAGGAAACATTATTTTTCTCTGTATTTTTGATGAGCCTTGAATGATTCTGCTTATTGTACTATGTACAATTTGCTGTAGGAAGATAGTTTATATTAAGAAAAAAACTCAACAATGAAAGGCAATATATAAATTGAAAAATGATATGCCGTGTGATCGTATAACAACAAATTATTTCAAACACATTGACAGTGTGATTGTATAATAAGCTAGCCTGGAAGCATTTTTCTCTATTTTTTAAAAGAAGCAAGCAGGCTCTTTAGATAGAATATACATGTGGCATACAAATTTTAGATCTACCAGTAAGTTCCCGGGCATTCTCCCCCTTACACATGAATTGTTAAGAGACAATCTTTTTCAACTGAATGTATTATATTCATTCATCTACTCCTATTATAGATCATTCATCTGAAACAGTTAGTTAACAGCCAGGAAGTTTCTGTACTTTAGATCTTCATTTATTGCTTCAGACCTCCATTATGTGTGTCAGAAGATTAGGATGTAAAACCCTCCGAATGAGGTAGGAGTGGTCATGACCAATAGGTCAGCGCAGAACTGGGCCACTTTTGCCTTCTAAACTCAGCGATGTGGAACTAAGTGTGGCCAAACAACTAGCTGGTTGGACTCCGGCCAAGAGCCTCAAAATTGCTGACTGTTGCCACATTCTTTCAATTTTAATAAAAGGACTGGCTTAAACATTTGCTAGAGTGCCAGCTGCATTCGCAAAGTAAAAAAGGGAGTACAAGTGAAGCAAAGACAGTCCCCTTAACATATGATCACTTATTTCGCTAGTAATTTCTCTTCATTGCAATGAATGGCTGTAAATGGATTAATGGCACAGCTCCAGAGAGCATGTCACAGATCTCTGCTGAACATATAAACTGTTCTATAAAACACGCTCAAAGAATCTGACTTCTTCCTAACTTTTTATTAATATATAATTTACAAGACAAATTTTATTTCAAGATTAATATACCACTTCAACAAGTCTAGGCAGAAACAGTCCCAATCAGAAAATAATAATGTAACACTTTTAAATGCTGAATAATATTAACACCACAGTAAATTACTATTTCAGTACATTTTAACTGTCTCATTACTGTAAAGGGGATAAAACCTGTTCCTATACTATTACACACAAAGTAGTGTGTTAATACAAGAAATATAAAATATTAAGACCAAAAACCTGAATAAATTAATCAGTGTAGTTAAACAACAAATTTTAATTCTAGATTAATAAGCCAGCCTGCTCATAGGCAAAACTCTGGCACCTTTGAAAGGCCTGCTCTTATGCAGGTCACACAGATGTCAACTTCATCTGCCCTGTGCTAAATCTGATGAAAAATAAATTAAAGCTGGTTTTTCCTTCTTGCTTATATCTAAAACCAGCAGACAGTATTTCTTCAGGTTTCTCAAAAGATCCCCTTCATTAAGGTATGAAGTATGTAAATTATTTAACTTTAATGTATAGCTCAATTAAATTGCATAAATCAGACGATTAGTTGAGCTCTACTCAATATACACAAGGTTCTCCTCCTCAATTTTTCCAGCTAATAAAGAAAAAAATACAGCAGCAACTGAATATCTGTGACCAACTGCACTACAAGACTGGTATAGAGGTGCATATTACTACATTTTTGTGAGAAGGTACTGTGAAAAGTTAGCAGAAATCATTCTATGGAACAATTTTTCAAATGTTCTGTTTCTAAAGAATGCTTAGATAAGAACAATACTGAACCCCAGCAATGTTTGATCCTTTTATTAAATTACCAACAATTTTAACCAGCTTCCTCAAGAATTACTGTGAAGGACTTTGTGGTAAGTACAAGTTCTCCAGTAATTTCTTTAATAAAGCAAATAATAAATAAATAAATAAATAAATAAATAAATAAATAAAGTCTATCAGAAGCAAATTGATCATGTCATTTGAGGGCTAACTTGCAGTGGAATGCTATCCTGACACTTTTCACAAGAAACTTCATTAGAGCAGACAGATGAAACTGCAAATGTGTAGGCCACAATAATTTGACCTCATTTTTAATGTTAAAAAAAATCTTCCTGCTGTTGCTTGCATACCTTATTTTGAGGCTATGATACTGCTTAGAAATATTTAATTCAGAATGTATCTGTATTCCCCCCCTCCAAACAGAGGATAGCAAGTAGATGGGTATAACTTAGTGAAGCTACTAAGATGAGTCGTTGGCAGGGTGAAGTGGTAGATTTTAGTAATAGCTGGAAGCTGTAAGTGGTTCTGAGCTTTGAAGTCAGTACAGCTTTGATGTAGTACTCCCCTAGTTAATCACAAGATAGTCTTGAAAGAAAAGATTTTTCCAAATACTATTCTTAGTGTCACTGCTTGAAAAATCCTTATATGATTTTTTTTTTTTAGTAGAGATCTTCAAATCTGGTCTCAGACTGCTTTCTGTTCTTTCATTCTCATACTCTTTTAAACAGCCTTTAAAATTTAAACTGTAATTAAAACCAAGTTTTGGTTTGGCTGGTTGTGTATTACTGGTAACTTTGCAAATCCTTCATGCAATAGGCCACTGGTCTTCAAACACATCCAGAAAGTCCATTGCTATGCTTACAGACTTAAAAAGGTGGTAGGCGGTCCCTAGTCTCAAGAAAAATTGTAAAGAGAAAAGTCATATAAAGAGAAACAATAAGTAACAAATTTCTCAGCTTTTCGCTTGGATTAAATTTTCATTTAAGGCAAACTATTACAGAAAAACTCACAGAAATATGTGAAACTGACAAGAGTTAAAACACATGCAAAAAATTAAATATTTGTAAATAGCAGACATCTAAAAGCAACAACATTTTTTACTGCAGAGAAGCAGCATCAGCATTAGGTTGCTAAGTGTATCAGAAATGCCTATGAAATAACAGCTTCAATATCCTTAATAATATACTGCTGTTTCTGCTATATTTTATTTTAAATGTCATATACAAACCAAACCGCACAGTGTAGCAAAGTACTGTTATTGTTGTCCAGTATTGGCAGAACAAGAATGTTAGAGTGGTTAAACCATAATCTTTTATCTGCAGTGAAGGGCTGATAATCTGTGCACATTTGTACATGAACTCTAAAATGAAGCTGCCATTCACAAAGTCCTCTGCTCATCTAAACAGACGGGAATAAAGAACATGGCATGTGACCAGTAAATTATGAGAGAGCAACACCTCAAGGTTAGAGGTCACTGAAGATTTCAACAAATCTCACCAGATATGGCAACAGATTAAGAAAGGAGACAGATTGCCCTCCAACCTTAACCTGTTAAGACCTTTGAAGTCTTATGGTGACCTCTATTCTGCTCTTTCATATTAGTTGTTAGTTACACTAATTACAGCCTAATAGTATCCTGGTGCCAGACATTTTTTCTAAAGCCATCTAGTGAAAAATATTAGAAAAGTGGTGACTGTTCCAGCCAAATTGCAATGTGCACGTCACAAGCACTTACCCCTAATTTACAGCACAGACCTTGCAAACTTCTAGCAACAACAATGGGAAAGACATCAAAGTTTTGTGTAACTTACTGCAGGAAATCCATAAACCAGAACAAATTAATCTTCATGTAAAAACTCCAATTTTTAATTTTTTTGGGCAAATTTGGCAGGTAATTTCTCTTTTAAGCACAAGATCATTTGCAATTTAATCAACTAAGGAACTTGCCCTTTGTTTTAGAGGAATCAGACACTTCTAACATTTTAATCTACTTTGAGAATATGAAGCTTTTTGTTTATCTATCATATTAACACATCAGATCCACTATAGTGTAAAACCCTCTGTCCTCCACTCCTGGACTCCCCAAAAAAAACCTCTCCTGAGGGTTATAGAACCCACAGGAAATGGGTGTGGGGTAGATGGTTGGAATGACGGGGGCGGGGCGGGGGGGCGGCCACAAAACAGGAGAAGGCAGCTTGCTTGAGTGGCAGTACCAATCTCACGGCAGTCCCCACCCCACAACCCAGTCCTTTTCCCCAGAAAAGGCTTTTCAGGGCGTGCAATGAGAAGGGGGATAATTATTCTATGTGAGTGCCCTTGCATGAATGCAACTTTGGACAATACTGCTCACTGAAATTAGTCACAATGCTAAATAACCCCAAGTTAGGGGCTAAAGTCAAAGATAAAGTCATTCAGCTCAGCTCAGTAGGAAGGTTGTTTTTAAAAGAGAAAATTAACTTTCTCCTTTTATACGGCGATCAACTGCATAATGTTGAATGCATTCCTAGCTATGTGCATGCTTCTCCCTGTGTAGCTATCTAGGACTGTGGCTACTTACTTTAACTGAGCTTCAGCTGCCTGAGTTCTGATTGTTAAAAGGAAGGAAAGTGAGTCGTTCCACTCTAAACTGCTAGCTTTGAATACAAATGAAAAGAAAAACCATAAAATATTTCTTAATAAAATTTGGCAGTGGAAGGGGCAAGTTACTGCATCTGAGCAGCCTGTTCAGTTGACTTGAGCCCCAGTGCCTTTGCTTGTTGAAAGCGCCAGTAATATATCAGGGGTATTAATTTGTCATAAAATCTTTGACTGGTTAACCACACTGAGTAATCATTGAACACTTGCAAACTTATCAGCAAGTAAACAGAGAGATGGAGGGATTGTTCCTGACAATCAAATATAATCATATTCATCAGACCACAAACAAGCTGTCAAATTTTGAAACACCTTGCAAAATTCAGAGTTGGTGTGTCAGTTTTTGCATAAATGCCAGGTACCAGACTTTTGGATACCAGTATCTGTCAATGGGCTGCTTTATAACCTTTTGTATTTCATAAAAAATTAAATCCCAGGCTACACAAGCCAGAGGGCAGGACCACCACATACAGTAATAAGTACCTTGCTCAGCATATCCTCACCAGCTGGACAATTGCACTGGGCTTATTTACCACCTATCGGCAAGTTTCAACATTGAATCTCTTATTTGGTTGGAAACATTATTAACAGTAACTAAGAGTTTGTTCTGGAGTGCTATCCAGTCATCCAATCTTCTATTTCCTCCCTTCAATCTCCACATCAATTAAGGCTGTGTGTAATTTATATACTAACCATTCAGTCTTGTCTTGAGCTGCCATTAAAACAGATCTAAATGCAGTGAGGGATTTTGTGGCTTGTTTTTTAGTACAAGGGGAGAATTCTTGTGTTATCTAATAAGCAAATGATAGCCATTTTAATCTATGATGTACCATATTTTACTCATGGCTCACTTTTTCTGGAACTTATTTGTGTCTATCTGATTACAGACTTACATAATTAAAACAAAGAGATAAGGCAACTTGTGACATTACCTCTAATTTTGCATGACAACATAACTTCTTGTATGTGGCTCTGTGGTGCAAAATTAAATTGGAGCAAACAAGTTTACAGGTTGTTCTGATCAAAATGTTTGCAAGTAAATATTAATGAGACAAAACTGATAATTTAATTTTGATAGTTTTAGTGTAGCATTTTTCATCATTTTATATTAGTTATCAAGCTAATTTACTATTGGAATTCTTGGTTGTCATAAGACAAAGAAATCAAATGATTACTAATGGTTCTAAAGGTATCACATGCTGCTCTTCACTGCAGATATATATATTTTAAAAAAACACCCTTCCTGTTTTTCATAAAGTCAAATTCCTCCCACTATTCTAGTTCATATAAAATGTGGCTAAACTTTTGCTCTTATTCAGCAAACTTTTATATATATGTATAATAAAGCTATATTTTCTTCTTGAATCTTTCAAGTGGATTTTTCTTTACATTTCACAACAGTTTTTGAATTTTGCGTATCTTCAGATTAACTTTGATTCACAAGTCTGTATTCTTGATTTCTTTATCAAAAATATAATGGGTTGGGATCAATGCTGCTTTCATTTAAACTGGAGGTCAGTTAAGATCCTCTGCTAAGGCCCTTCTCTGAGTGTTCCCAACTTTAGACCAGGATGCCCCAACATGCAGCTCATGAGCCACATTTGGCCTGCAAGGCCTTTTTTGGTGACTCTGGCAGGGTGGAGAACAGGAAGTGGCTCCTGGGGTAGAGGTGGCAGTGGCTTTGGGAAGGAGGCATGAAAGTGCTGACAGGGTTCTACTGCCCCCTTCACAAATCTTAGTTAGCATTTTCCCAGCTTTGGAAAGGAGGTGGAAGGGCTCTAGGACCCTGTCAGAGCCCTTATACCTCCTTCCCAAAGTCGGGCAGACACTGCCCCCTTGGCTCAGTGCCCAGTCCAAGGAAATGGGTTGCGCTGCCCAACTATGGTGCTGCCCCCCCTCCAGTGCCAGGAAAAAGGGAGCAGAGATAGGGCTTTTTTCCATAGGAACTCACAGGGACTCAGCTCCGGCACCTGGGCACCATTGCCATTATTAGAGAACAATGGAGGTTTTCATGCTGAGCTCTGGCACCTGTTTTTCTAGAAAAACAGTATATGCATGCATGTTCAAAATATGGATAAGCATAATGCAGTATCAATGGACAGTGCAAAAGAACTCTGCAGTCATCATGCATATAGTTTCCCTCAGCTAAGTTCACCTTTCACAAGATGCACATCACAGACTCAGAACACATTTTCTAAATCAGGAAAAGTGCCAGATCACATATCCACAAAGGCATACACAGAGCATTAAATGAAATTAATGTAGCAATTTAAACCTCTTAGAGCTGTTGTTTTAAGCTGCCTGTAGATTTGGGTATGCACCACTGCATAGGTTTACAATAGTTCACATTTCTAAGATAATCTTTTGCAACTGATAGTTGCTCCTTCATTATTTTTTTAAATGGTATTTAAGTTGAACCAGTTGTTTAAAGGTGGATACTTCAATTACTAGAAGAAACTACATAGTCAGTGTTGTACAAATCAAAAAATCATATTGACTCATTTCAATTAAATTCCTTTTGACTTCTACTCATGTTCCTCATATCTGTAGTTACATTTAACAAATGAAAATAAAAAATAAATTAAAATTCCAAAGTTCTCCATATGCTAGAACACACTTTGTGTTTCAGGAAAAAATAGATCGTAACAATTACAAATTCCCAAGTGGAAAGACAATAATTTCTTCTTAGATATATCTTGCTTTTCTTTCAGAACAAATTAAAGAGAAACCAGGATGACCTTGAATGTAACCTGACAGACATATATCTGGATCTTAATAACTTGTATTACTTTTTACTAATAAAAAGGTCACATCCACAAAATAAAACAAACACATTTAAACTTTCAATGTAACTTTTAAATCAGAATTTCAACTGGTAACTATCTGGAGCTCCTCATCCTATAGAAACTGCTTCTTTCCTCAGGTTCATCATTTGTCCCTAGCCACTGAAACTGACATGTATTTGAAAGCATTTTTCTATACATGAATCTGCTATTATGGGGGTAAAACAGGCTGCAGTGCAACAAATATACTGCGCCAACCTGTTTCAGTTCAGCTCTCAGGAGTGTGTTTGTATGTGCCTGTGAAAGGAGGAGAGGGAACAGTCTTGGGGGGGCGGGGGCGGGAGACAGGAAATGGGGTGGCAAAGCTTAAGTTCTTTTATTTAGTGTATGCTTGAGGTTTTTCTGTCAGCATCACTTGGGGAAGTTCTCTATTTGCTTGTTATGTTTCCTTGGTGGTGAGAGAAGTTGTGGTGGCCTAGGGTGTGGTTGATCGTCTTTGGGTGTGCAGTGGGATTTGTTTGTGTGTGGGTTAGGGGGGTTGTCGGGTTAAGTTAGCCATATTGAATCATATGCTGTCGGTGGGTTATGAGCTCTTTATAGTGTGAGTGGGCATTGTTATCTTGGAAGATGTTCAGTAGGGCTAGTTCTGGGGTGACTTCTAGTACCTGTTTAGTTATTTAGTTATTTTGCTTATTTCTGGTATGACTGCACACACTCCTTTTCTGGCTAGGTCCTTGATTACTTGGTTTGGTGGGATCTGCTGGTTCAGACACAGCATATGTCTGAGAAGGCCCCACATGGGATCACAGGAAGGAGGTGCAAGGAAAAAACTGTTGTGACATTGATTTCTTGGGCAACTTGGAAGGGCTGTGGTGGGATCCAGAAATGGCAACCTGGAGCCCCACTGACCACTTAACTGCTCTCTTCTCCATCAGTTTGGGAGCTTTTTCCTGAGATGCTTGCGGGGTATGATAGCATCCTTTGCCATTTGAGCATCTTTATCAAGATGCTAACAGATCTGCCTGCCTTGATCAGTTGTGCTTCAAGGGAAGTGCACCAGTCCTCTGATACTTTAATATTTCCCAGCCCAGATAGATGTTAACCAAAGGATCTCACATTAGTCATCTCCTTGCAGGAGCAAGGAAGCATAGGAGAATCAGATGCACCACAACAGGGGTTGGCAACCTGCGGCTCATGGGCCAAAACTGGCCCATGGGGGTCGTTTAACGGCCCATGAGCTGCCCCCGAACCGAGCCGCCCACTCGGTAAGTCCCCGGCGCTAAACCAGTGCAGCACGGAGCAGGGACTCGCGTCTGCGGCGCCGGAAATTGTGCCTGCGCAGACGTGATCCAGCCCACAGAGCGATCTCCGTGGGAGTGAACCAGCCCAGGCGAGGTAAACCTTGCCGATCCCTGCACCACAATAGCATCTTGGATGGGATGGTTTTCAAAGACGGCTAGACAATCACATGGAGGAAGCAATGCTTCTGAAAAGCATTTGCTGGAAGCCACAGACTCCCCAAACGTGTTTCACAAGGACCCCTTCCTTCCCTCTGCCGCAGTACCTGAGGGTCATCACGTCTCTCCAGGGATTTGGCTAGAACAAAGTATATGTTGGGAAAAGGTTCCCTCTCTGCAAAGAAAATGGAGGAATCAGCAGGAGCCTGGCTTCCAGCCACGCTAGCACCAGTCTGGTGCATGAGGGTGGAGAACACAGGAAGGAAGCATTCCTATAGTATAGAGCACTCAATTGGCATTTTCACCTACCTGAACTCTGAGCCTTTCCCCCTTGTTCTGGCCTGGGGGAAGCCATGGGGGGGGGAGATGCAAGCTCTTGCTGGAAGCCATGGGGGGGGGGAGTGTTCCTATGATTCCCAAATGTTTCAAAAGCATCTTTTTGTTCCTTTAGCTGCTTGATATAATCATAGCATGGCAGGGTTGGAAGGGATCCCAAGAGTCATCTAGTTCAACCCCCAGCAATGCAAACTCCAGCTTTCTGGTTACCATTGCAATTCTGCATGGTGTGGAGAAAGGAGAGAGAGAAATGTGTTGCTTACACTCTCATAACACTGATATGAGATCCACACCATGCAGCCCTTTCAATAACTAAAGTCTAAAGGGCTGTCAGGATGGAGCAAGCTTGTTTTCTTCTGCTCCAGAGGCCATTAGGCTGTGGCTGTGAGAGATGCAAGACTCTTGGGGTGTTGATGCTGTGAGCTCCTCCATTATAGGTTGAGGTTGTATACATATGTAAACAAATTGTGTATCCTAAAGACACCATAGTCTCCACTGTCCCTCATTCTGAAAGAATGGTGCCTGGAACTCCTGGAATCTTGCACTGGTCAGAGACTGGGGTGGCATGCAACAGTATTTATAAAAATGCAATTCTTAGGTGTCCACAGTATTTTTGCAAGAAAAGTGATGAGACCAGAACAGTTTGGCCATGCTCCCATTGGCTTCACGCCCATAATCCTACTGGCCATGCCATTGCAACCTCCTAGCCACTCCACTAGGTCTAGTTGCTGCCACATGCTTCTGTGTCCATAACGATTAACTAAAGGTGTGTTATAAGCACATTGTTTTTTCTTTGTATGTTCCTAAAGTACAAGTCTGAAGAAATAAAGGCAAATCAGTTGTATCTCTTTCCCCATTAATATGATCAAATTAGTTGATAGCAGCAGCTAACATAAAGTGACAAAAGGATTCAGATACCACTTCCATAGAAAAGGCCAGACCTTCCGTATAGCAATGCCCCTTTATAATATGAGGCCTAACAGTCAGTCACAGTATAAGAAAGTATCCAAACAGGGAGCTGCAGAAATTCCAGCTAGAATTCCTCGCACCCCCAATAGTAATAATGATTTCTTGCAGCTCAAGAGACATAGAACTAATTCACACTTGCAGTTTACCAGTCCAGCAATCCACCTTCAGATGAAGTGTGAACTCAGCTGCTTAGGAGTAATTGTATTCTAATCCTTAGCAATTTGCACTTCATTAATGAAGTGAGAGTTAACCCTTGCTACCACCTTGCTGAATTGTATGCAGATCCTGCTCCACTTCTGGTTCCTCCTGGAATTTAGAGGTGGGGTTAAAAGGAGCATTTTATTTTATGGTGTTCTATGTTTTCTAGAAAGAAGCATAGTATGTTACAGAGAGGCTCGGGTGACCTTCAAATACTGCAGCATCCCACAGCAATGGGTGAGAAAAGACAAGTACAGGCAGGATACAATGGAAAGGTTAAGTGCCCTGGGATGAGAAAAATACATCCTGACAATATATTAAATATGCTTTTATCTCTGAAAGGAATTGCAGACAGGTAATCCTCAGTTAGTATGTCTTCAACCAATCAACAAAAGTGCTAGGATCTCACTGTCCTGTTCCCACATTAAAACCCTGAAGGTTAATGGTGTGGGAATTAGATAAGGTAACAACACAGATATGACTCAATATGCCAGCAAGTTTGGAAAACTCAGCAGTGGCCAGAGGACTGGAGAAGATCAGTCTATATCCCAATCCCAAAGAAGGGCAGTGCCAAAGAATGCTCCAACTACCGCACAATTGGGCTCATTTCACATGCTAGCAAGCTTATGCTTAAAATTCTACAAGGCAGGCTTAAGCAGTATGTGGACTGAGAACTCCCAGTAGTGCAAGCTGGATTTTGAAGGAGCAGAGGAACCAGAGACCAAATTGTGAACATGCACTGGATTATGGAGAAAGCTAGAGAGTTCTAGAAAAACATCTACTTCTGCTTCATTGACTACGCAAAAGCATTTGACTGTGTCGACTACAGCAAACTATGGCAAGTTCTTAAAGAAATGGGAGTGCCGGATCACTTCATTTGTCTCTCTACGTGGGACAAGAAGCTACAGTTAGAATTGGATATGGAACAACTGATTGGTTCAAAATTGGGAAAGGAGTATGACAAGGCTGTATATTGTCTCCCTGCTTATTTAACTTATATGGAGAATTCATCGTGCGAAAGGCTGGACTGGATGAATCCCAAGCCGGAATTAAGTTTGCTGGAAGAAATATCAACAACCTCAGATATGCTGATGACACAACCTTGATGGCAGAAAGTGAGGAGGAATTAAAGAACCTTTTAATGAGCGTGAAAGAGGAGAGTGCAAAATATGGTCTGAAGCTCAACTTAAAAAAAACTAAGATCATGGCCACTGGTCCCATCACCTCCTGGCAAATAGAAGAGGAAGAAATGTCATGAAATGATGCATGTCCAAAAAGTGTGCCCCCGACATGAAAAGTTTGGAAAGCTCTGGTGTATACTGTAAATAGAAGCAAACAGAATTTCAGTATATACAGTGGTACCTCTGGTTATGAACGGGATCCGTTCCGGAGCCCCGTTCGTAACCCGTGACGTGCATAACCTGAAACGCCGTGCCTGCGCATGTGCGTGACGCGATTCGGCGCTTCTGCGCATTACATCATTTGACGCATCTGCGCATGCGCAAACCGCTGAACCCGGAAGTAACACGTTTCGTTACTTCCGGGTTCGGCACGTTCATAACCTGTATTGTACGCGTCCTGAAGCATTCGTAACAAGAGGTACGAGTGTATGTCCTATAGAAAGCAGAAAAAGCATCTACAATAAAAATGTAACAATACAAACTTTTAAGTTTCACTTCTGGTTCAGAGTTTGCATACCTGCAGAGACACGTGGACAGTCAGGTAACATGGACTCTACTGATGTATCTAGAGGATCTGAACTTGACACCCAATTACAGCAGTTCTGAAATTGAAGGGAGACAAATTTGAATAAGAGCATTTATTCAAAACTTTATGTATCCATAACTGCCAGATTTTAAGAATAGGGATTGCAATGCCAGAGTAAGGTGACAGCTGCAGTTTGTGAGCTGAAGCTCACAAGAGGGAGCCATCATCCTGGGGTAGAAACAAGCACAATAGGGAGGTGGGTGGGAGATGCAAAAAAAAAAAAAAAAAAAGCAATGCAGTGAGCCAGGTATGAGGCACCCTCATTTTTTATCCCTGGAGGAGTGGACATGAGTGGAGTTCTCTGTGGACCCAGTCAGACCCCCCCCCCCCCGAAGTGAGACTGCCTGCCACTGGTCCAATCTGGCAGGTAGGCTAACTCAATCTATCCAACCAGAGGGAGAGACCAGGGGCGCTTCCCTCTGGCAGGAAACCTCCTGATGCAGCAGCTGCTATGGTGGAGGACAGGCCCTACCTCGCAAAGCTGCCAACAGCTTAAGGTAAGTGGTATTAATTGACTATTAATTAAAGATCATTTATCTCTTGTTTACATATATAACAGTCAGAGAATGGCTGTAAAGCTGCATGTAAGGAAATGTATTAAAGAAAACTTTGTTCACATATTAGTACAGTACTGATAGGTTAAATGTAAAAGTTTATCTTAATGGAAATACAGTACACTACATTTATTTTTACATTTTGTTTTCTAATCTACATCTTGGGCTAAATAGTATCAGTTATATTCTGCTATTATTATTATTATTATTATTATTATTATTATTATTATTATTATTATTATTATTATTATCATCATCATCATTATCATCAGCATCCCACCCTATACCCATAGGTCTCAGGGTGGTTCACAGGATAAAATCACGATACAGAAACACAGAAAACATAATCAGAATCAAAATAAGAATAACCCAGTTGCTTTACTTTACAACTTAATTGCAAAATTTGCATATTAAATGTATTTATAAAATGGGCAAATCATTATTTCATAAATATTTCATTCACAATTTTTTTTAGAATAACAATCTACAAAAGCTTTTGTTAAAATGTTAAGAATTTTCATTTCACTTTTTAAAAATCAAATAGCTACATTAAAACATGGAGAGAAATACTTTTGTAACATAAACCAAAACAAATGTGTAAACATTTTTTATTGAAGAATTTTATTTAAAAATCCCATTAATCATTGTTTCAAAATGGCAGATTGTTCTTCTTGCAAACAAGCATGTATTGTATATTTTTAGATGCTTGCTGCCCTAGTTGTGCACCATGGAATCCGTCCTCACTGTGGAAAGATCCTTGACTGGTAGATCAAGTGTCTTATTGTAGTTCCTTAATTCATTCTGTCTGGAAGAAGATGTCAGCTGTGTTGCAGTGAGGAGAGAATTTCAAAGACTCCAATCCCCACCAATAAAGGCAGAGGGATGGCTTTTGAATAGATTTGTCAAGGCAACCCTACTGTTCTGGGACCAGGGAGAGCAGGAAGAACATAAAGGAAGGGTTGCTGTATGAGATTAGAAAGTGAAGTTCACAAAGCATGGCAGATTTTTGTAAGAAACAGTAGATCAGTGAAACCATTGAACTGTGTGAAAAACCCATGAAAACAGTTAAAAATATAACTGGCTAGTGTGTTTGTTATCTTTTCACTAAAATGTTAAGATGGCAATATTTCTATATTTCACAAAGGCTTTAAGATGCACATTTTATAATTTGCATGCCAGTTTTTAATTAACAGCTGATTGTGGAACTGCAGCACAGTAGTAAATTACAAAAGTAGTGGAATTTTTATGAAGTATTATATTCATTTGATATAGGTAAAATTAATATTATTACTGATAGAACGTTACATCAGAGAATTTGAGATAATACAGAAGATTTGAAGACAATTAACTAGTTTTATATACAATGTGCCACTTGCCTGTAAGAACTAAGTATTCTCAAATGCAAAGTAAAGATATGAAAGTGAAAGATTTGTTTTATCAGTCATCACAGTACCTAATAAATTCAAAAATTATGACTTCTATTGGCACTAAAAATAGGCAGCTCATGATATAGGGTAGATAGATGAAATGAAGAATTGCTATTTTAACTATTAATTATTTCAATGACAGCAATTAGCACTACATACACAAAGCAATTGAGAGAAGATTTTAATTATTATTCATTCTACCACTAGATCTAAGCCCAGTGAAGTAAAAATATACCCAGGTGACAAGATATAGTTTTAGTAACAATCACCTGAATTTCACACAGTGTAAAAATACTACTTATATGAGATTCTTTAACACCCCATCCATATTTTAATTCACTAGCCATTATTCTTATTCTTTAAGATCCACTTTCTGAGAATGAAATAAAAGATAATGAACATGTCATGTTTAAATGTATTCAGAGAACAATTAGTTATCAGATTCAAAATGGGAGACTTAAATTTTATATATATATATTTCCTTATGGTGTGTATTTAATGTTCTGAGTTCTCATAAAGCAACTTTGGATTCTCTAACAAAGGCTTTAGAGGTTTGGGGTTTTTTCTTTCTTTTTGTATGTATGTATTTCAGGTCAGAGTTGTCAGCCTTTATTCTAGACAATTCTCTGTCCTTGCCATGGTCTGTAAAACTAAATGGTTACAGTAAATAAGAAACATTGAGGTTACATATAATAATTTTACGAAATAAACTCTAACATTCAATCCTGATTAATAGCACTGGGCAAACTAGCTGACATTGGCTGAAATCCTAAATGGCTTCTCCATTTACATAAGGCGTTGGCATTTTTCATCAATTCCCACTCAATAAGCAGCCCTGCTGCACCATATCTTACACTAGTTTCCCACCTCAGTGTGACTGCCCCTATTTTGTGGAACAGCATCACTGCTGAAGATACGGCAGATGCCCACTATCTGTACTTTCCAGAAACAATTGGATACGTTTTTGTTTCAACAAGCTTTTCTAGGTAGATGAAAACCACCAATAGCTTCACATAGGGGTTAAACAGCATTGTGGATAAAATAGTGCCTTGCAGCACCCCATAAACATAACTGCCATGGGGTCAAGAAGTTCTCTCCCAATGCTATTTTCTGGACTTGGCATCATCGGTAGGACTTGAAGCGCTATAACACAGTGCCTCAATCCAGATGATACCAACATCAATGGTATGAAAAGCCACAGAGAGATTAAGAAGGAGCAAGTTTCCTTGTCCTGTTCTCAGGAGAGGTCACCCACCAGGGAGACCAAGGCTAATTTAGCCTCATTTCGTGTCCGACTCTTCATAACCCCTTGGACCAGAGCACGCTAGGCACTCCTGTCTTCCACTGCCTCCCGCAGTTTGGTCAAAGTCATGTTAGTAGCTTCGAGAACACTGTCCAACCATCTCGTCCTCTGTCGTCCCCTTCTCCTTGTGCCATCCATCTTTCCCAACACCAGGGTCTTTTCCAGGGAGTCTTCTCTTCTCATGAGGTGGCCAAAGTATTGGAGCCTCAACTTCAGGATCTGTCCTTCCAGTGACCACTCAGGGCTGATTTCCTTCAGAATGGATAGGTTTGATCTTCAGCCTTCTTTAGCCTCATGGCCAGGGCTAAACCAATTGTAACTGATCTATGTAATCCATATGATCCAATAATTCTGGCAGTTGACCTTCCACAACCCTCTCTACCACCTTACCTAGAAAGTGGGCATTTGTAACTGGTTGGTAGTTAGTCTAAGCAAACAGGTCTAGGGCCAGCTTCTTTAGGAGTGTCCATACCACTGTGACAGGCATTGGTCCCTCATGAGGTGAGCATAAGAAGAGCCTGCTGGAGCAAGCTAATGGCCCATTTAGCCCAGCATCCAGTTCTCATAGTGGTCAATCAGATGCCTGTGAGATACACACAAGTAGGACCTGAGCACTTCAGCAGTTTCGACAACTGTTATTCAGAAGCATACTGCCTTTGACAGTGAAGGTAGAACATATTCATCGTGGTTCTGTTTGCCTTTTTCATAACAGTCATATACTGGTTACAGGTAGGTAGCCGTGTTGGTCTGTCATAGTCAAAACAAAACAAAATAAAAAAATCCTTCCAGTAGCACCTTGTTGTTCAGTCGTTCAGTCGTGTCCGACTCTTCGTGACCCCATGGACCAGAGCACGCCAGGCACGCCTATCCTTCACTGCCTCTCGCAGTTTGGCCAAACTCATGTTAGTAGCTTCGAGAACACTGTCCAACCATCTCATCCTCTGTCGTCCCCTTCTCCTTGTGCCCTCCATCTTTCCCAACATCAGGGTCTTTTCTAGGGAGTCTTCTCTTCTCATGAGGTGGCCAAAGTACTGGAGCCTCAACTTCAGGATCTGTCCTTCTAGTGAGCACTCAGGGCTGATTTCTTTGTGAATGGATAGGTTTGATCTTCTTGCAGTCCATGGGACTCTCAAGAGTCTCCTCCAGCACCATAATTCAAAAGCATCAATTCTTCGGCGATCAGCCTTCTTGATGGTCCAGCTCTCACTTCCGTACATTACTACTGGGAAAACCATAGCTTTAAAGGGAGCTAATGAGCTTTGAAGTCATCCTGAAGTCATTTCCTCCCTTTTTAACTATACGGACCTTTGTCGGCAAGGTGATGTCTTTGCTTTTTAAGATGCTGTCTAGGTTTGTCATTGCTTTTCTCCCAAGAAGCAGGCATCTTCTAATTTCGTGACTGCTGTCACCATCTGCAGTGATCATGGAACCCAAGAAAGTGAAATCTCTCACTGCCTCCATTTCTGCCCCTTCTATTTGCCAGGAGGTGATGGGACCAGTGGCCATGATCTTAGTTTTTTTGATGTTGAGCTTCAGACCATATTTTGCGCTCTCCTCTTTCACCCTCATTAAAAGGTTCTTTAATTCCTCCTTACTTTCTGCCATCAAGGTAGTATCATCAGCATATCTGAGGTTGTTGATATTTTTCCTGGCAATCTTAATTCTGGTTTGGGATTCATCCAGTCCAGCCTTTCGCATGATGAATTCTGCATAAGTAGCACCTTAGAACCTTAGAGACCAACTAAGTTATATACTGGGTTGACATAGCTCTGGATGCAACCAGTCAAATTTAATAAGCCAAGAAGGATGGGGTAAAGCATAAAGAGAACATGGGTTTTGGGGTGTGTATGTCAAGTGACTTTATCCTCAAAATGTAGTCAGTTGGTTGAAGGGCTCTGGTGGGAGTCAACAACCCTGCACTATCTGGAAAGAGCTCTGCCAACCAGCTACTTAAAGGTACAATGCAGGCTGCAAAATGCACCTTCTTCATCACCCATACTGCCACATAGTAGGCACATTGATGTGCGTTAACCAGTGTTTGGTCAACCTAAAAGTGAAACTTGAAACCCTTGTACTCCACTCTTATGCATATGTTAAGTAAAAGCACACACAGTCCTGATCCAACAATAAATGTATGTACATTTCTACATATTTATTTTACAAGGCTGGCATTCAAGGATTCACAAAGGAAAGAGACACAAAAAATACTCTTCAGTAACAAAGAACTTAAGTGGCAGAATCAGAGAAAAGGGAGCTAATGAGCTTTGAAGTCATCCTGAAGTCATTTCCTCCCTTTTTATGGCTTGGATCCTGACTTGCCCCTTCCAAAAGTGGTATTTGATCCAGTGGGGACTTCTGCTGGAGGAAAAAGGGAGAGGAGATTTTCCCACTTTGCTCTGCATCTGATGTCCTCTTATTCTTCGGTAAAGGTAAAGGGAGCCCTGACCATTAGGTCCAGTCGTGGACGACTCTGGGGTTGCGGAGTTCACTTCGCTTTATTGGCCGAGGGAGCTGGCGTATGTACAGCTTCTGGGTCATGTGGCCAGCATGACAAAGCCGCTTCTGGCGAACCAGAGCAGCACACAGAAACGCCGTTTACCTTCCCGCCGGAGTGGTACCTATTTATCTACTTGCACTTTGATGTGCTTTCGAACTGCTAGGTTGGCAGGAGCAGGAACTGAGCAACGGGAGCTCACTCCGTTGCGGGGATTCGAACCACCGACCTTCTGATCGGCAAGCCCTAGGCTCTGTATTCCTATTCAGAAGCCCTATTCTTCTGTAGTATTCCTCAATCCTCCAGAGCAGGCTTCCTCAAATTCGGCTCTCCAGATGTTTTTGGCCTACAACTCCCGTGATCCCTAGCTAGCAGGACCAATGGTCAGGGATGATGAGAATTGTAGTCTCAAAACATCTGGAGGACCGAGTTTGAGGAAGCCTGCTCCAGTGCATATTTATTTTGGAGAAGGCGCACATAGTTCAGCAGAGCCAAGGGGATCCATCAAAAATCACCTTCCGCTTCTTCTGCAAGCAGGAAACAATAGAGTTCTGCTCATAGGATCTTAGGATCCAAATATAGTTACATACCTATTACATAAATGAAACTAAATCAGACTATGTTCAGACCACAGGGTAAATTTTAATGAGCATAATAAAACTGGAAAAGATTAGGTTTGCCAGCACACATATTTGATTGCCAGAATTGAGCCTCACCTCTCGCATCCACTCTCGAATAGTTTTGCCAGCTTCTTGATGCCACACGTTGTGAACTGAGTCTGTCAATGCCACAGCAGTAACTTTATTCTTTACTTCTGCCTCTCGTTGAATCATCTGTAGAAAACACAAATCCAAAGTCTTAAAGTTCAAATGTGTCTAACTTTAAGATCGCCAAACTTCTCAAGTCTTTTTGCTTTTCACATGAATCGGTTCTAGAATTTAAAGAAGGGATGGGCAACAGCTTTGAGGTGTTCTACAATCAAGCAGTATATAAATTTTATGAAATAAAATAAATTTATGACATAAAAATGATAAACCACAGTACAGTGGTACCTCTGGTTGCGAATGGGATCCGTTCTAGAGGCCCGTTCGCAACATGAAAAGCCCGCAACCTGCGCGGCATGATTCAGCGCTTCTGCACATGTGCAAAGCGCGATTTAGCACTTCTGCGCATGCGCCAAAACCCGGAAGTAACCTGTTCCGGTACTTCCGGGTTCAGTGCATTCGCAACCTGAAGCAAGCGCAACCCGATGTATGACTGTAAAGCAAAGCCAAGATTCACAAAGGGACTTCAAACTATTGTTTATGATCTTGTTTTGCTGGTACCCATGGTCAAGTTCACTCACAGAAACAAGCTATAGTTAAATTTCTTTAAACAAAATAATAGTTTAACATTATGTGCTAACCGGTCCTATTCTATGTTCTCAAACTGTGATTTATGAATAATCACAAAAAGAAATTTTCAAATAATAACAGTGTACAACAGAGAACACAGTATTAGAAAACAAAATAAAAAATAAGAGAAGAAACATTTGTTGAAATAATGAACGATAAAAAAGAATATATATAACCTATGTATTGGGTAAAATGGTACTAAACATCTTCGTTTTGCTCTTTTTCATTGCCTGCAACTTAATGTTCATTGAATTTGCTGTTATGGCTAACTCAGCATTTTAAAATTACTATATTTTATTGAGTTCGACTATACTTTAAACCCTTAACTAAAGAAGACACAAATACCATCACTATAATGTAATGTGAACATAGGTATTTTCATGTCATATCAGAGCAGTGGCCCATTTATCTAAACCAGAATCTTTGTGATTATATACAAAGGGTGAGTTTACACAATCAACGTACCTGGCTATATATTTGTGATGATTAGCTGAGTTTAGAAGCAAACATCTGTTGGATTTATTTTTAAACACACATCTTCTCTGGATGGGAACACATGGGTCATGTACTAACAATGTGTAATGCTTTTCCTGGATTACTAGTTACTGGTACAGTCAGCACTAAGTGATTGTAGTCGCGCTCGCTTAAAAGATGACCAAATTCATGGTTATTTTCGTCATTAATTTGAGAACTGTCCAAATTAAGATGACTAAATTCATGGTTCTTTTCGTCATTAATTTGAGAACTGTCTTGTTGGATCAGATGAAAGGTTTACAAGGTTTGTTTTTTCCCAGCACTGGGCAGCCTGATGACATTGGGAAGCTCCTTTTGCATTTAACACTTCAGCTCAATTTGAAAGGATTTAGTATTTACAAGCCTTCCTCAGAGAACTCTTTCCTGGCTCATAAGTTGGCAGTCTCTTGTGCATCTACTCTTTTAAATTGTCGAAAAGCACCAATTTTTCAGTAAGTTTTCCATTGCCCTTCAAATCTTAACCACAGATCAGATACGCAGCTGTGCGAAAACAAACAGAAAAAAAATAACACCAGTAGTTGATTTTTAAGGCTCCAGAAAACTAGTTATTTGAGCATAGTTCTCAGGAGTGTTTGAATAGGGCACAGCTCAGATAAACTCCTGAGCCTTGGAAACAAAGGAGATGTGAAATCCCCAAATATATAAACCAAGTCCCAGTGAGCTCCCCCAAAGCTGAGTGTTACAGCTTTGCCAGATTTCCTTTACACATTCTCGTGTAAGCCTTTCTCCTAGCAAATATGACTGGTTAGACCTCTACTGTAGCCCTAATACCATCTCTAACAAGCTGCAGGACTCAAGGAAAGCCAAGTTAGAGTGGTACCTGCCACTGTGAATGCATGGCATAAAATAAATATTGTCTACCTCTCATACTCCAACTACCGCACAAATGCGCTCATTTCACATGCTAGCAAGGTTATGCTTAAAATTCTACAAGGCAGGCTTAAGCAGTATGTGGACCAAGAACTCCCAGAAGTGCAAGCTGGATTTCGAAGGAGCAGAGGAGCCAGAGACCAAATTGCAAATATGCGCTGGATTATGGAGAAAGCTAGAGAGTTCCAGAAAAACATCTACTTCTGCTTCATTGACTACGCAAAAGCATTTGACTGTTTCGACCACAGCAAACTATGGCAAGTTCTTAAAGAAATGGGAGTGCCTGATCACCTATCTGTCTCCTGAGAAATCTCTATGCGGGACAAGAAGCTACAGTTAGAACTGGATATGGAACAACTGATTGGTTCAAAATTGGGAAAGGAGTATGACAAGGCTGTATATTGTCTCCCTGCTTATTTAACTTATATGCAAAATTCATCATAAGAAAGGCTGGACTGGATGAATCCCAAGCCGGAATTAAGATTGCCTGAAGAAATATCAACAACCTCAGATATGCTGATGACACAACCTTGATGGCAGAAAGTGAGGAGGAATTAAAGAGCCTTTTAATGATGGTGAAAGAGGAAAGCGCAAAATGTGGTCTGAAGCTTAACATCAAAAAAACTAAGATCATGGCCACTGGTCCCATCACCTCCTGGCAAATAGAAGAAAGAAATGGAGGCAGTGAGAGATTTTACTTTCTTGGGTTCCATGATCACTGCAGATGGTGACAGCAGTCACGAAATTAAAAGACGCCTGCTTCTTGGAAGAATAGCAATGGCAAACCTAGACAGCATCTTAAAAAGCAGAGACATCACCTTGCCGACAAAGGTCCGTATAGTTAAAGCCATGGTTTTCCCAGTAATGAAGTATGGAAGTGAGCGCTGGACCATAAAGAAGGCTGATCGCCGAATAATTGATGCTTTTGAATTATAGTGCTGGAGGAGACTCTTGAGAGTCCCATGGACTGCAAGAAGATCAAACCTATCCATTCTGAAGGAAATCAGCCTTGAGTGCTCACTGGAAGGACTGATCCTGAAGTTGAGGCTCCAATACTTTGGCCACCTCATGAGAAGAGAAGACTCCCTGGAAAAGGCCCTGATGTTGGGAAAGATGGAGGGCACAAGGAGAAGGGGACGACAGAGGACAAGATGGTTGGACAGTGTTCTTGAGGCTACCAACATGCGTCTGACCAAACTGCGGGAGGCAGTGAAAGACAGGCGTGCCTGGCGTGCTGTGGTCCATGGGGTCACGAAGAGTCGGACATGACAGAACCACTGAACAACAACAACAACCTCTCATACTTAGTGTTCTAAGTCTGAAATTTGGACAGTTTGTACCATCCCCCATCACAAGAAATCTTCTAGACCAAACCGGAGTGATAGGACATCTAGTATCTATTGATGACAGTGCTTTTCAAAGTTGGGTCTCCAGGTGATGTTAGACTATAACTCCCATCATTCCTGACCACTGGTCCTGCTAGCTAGGGATGATGGGGATTATAGTCCAACAACAGCTGGAAACCCAAGTTTGAGAAACACAGTTTTATGATGATTCTGAATAAAGGTTTTGACAAAGTATTCAACATGCCTTAGTTATAGAGCTGAATCTCCCTACTGATAAATACATCAACCCGATCAAAGTATGGGAGGGAGGGAGGGTGGGAGAATTGTGTTAAAAACAAACAAACAAACAAACAAACAAACAGTACCCCGCCCATCTGGCTGGGTTTCCCTAGCCACTCTGGGTGGCTTCCAACAAAGATTAAAAATACATTAAAATGTCACACATTAAAAACTTCCCTAAACAGGGCTGCCTGTTTCTGATGGCTGGTGGCTTAAAAGGAACTCAATGAGAGCACACTTTTCACTAGGACAGCAGTTAGGAAGAAGTACGGTCTTAAAAAAAAACCAACCTTCCCTGTATTTGACTGACATCCCGGAAATTAAAAGAGGAGTCTTTAATATAGAAATAACCAAGGAAAGAATGCCAGAAGATTGTGTCTTAAAATATTTGCTTGTAATGTAGAAAATACCCAAATGAGATCTATTTACAAAAGATATAGCTAAAACTAAACTAAGGTGATATAAATCACTTTAGATGCAGAATACCTGTGATGAAACCTAATCCAGTATCTTTAACTAAAATATGGTTTGCAAAGACATTGTTTCTTTAAGATTCATAGATTAGAGCCTCAATGCAACTAAAGTTAGTTGTGACTAATTCCAGTTGAAATCAATGTGACTGTAGTCAGAACTAACTTTAACCAACTTGGGGCCCTTTAAGATTGGAAATAATAAGATTTAATAGTTAAGGACCCAAACTCAGCTAAAGTTCATTGTGACTAAGTTCCAATGATCTGCCAAACACTGGAAATATGGAATAAGACCACAAGGTGTCAGCAATTCCCATGTTCACCAGTACTACCATTGGGCACAAGCATACAATACTTGAAGGCCTTTAAGAAGGATAGAGAAGCTCTGATGACTTGGTTGATGTAATGAGTGGCCACTGGGTATATCCCTTGGGCTTCTGCAAAACACTGTGCAATGTCCAAAGTAAATAGCTTTAAAAAATGAAACAAAATAGAAAATTCTTTCCAGTAGCAACTTAGAGACCAACTGAGTTTGTTCTTGGTATGAGCTTTCGTGTGCATGCACACTTCTTCAGATGCACACGAAAGCTCATACCAAGAACAAACTCAGTTGGTCTCTAAGGTGCTACTGGAAAGAATTTTCTATTTTGTTTCGACTATGGCAGACCAACACGGCTACCCACCTGTAACTTTAAAAAATGAGTCGCATTAATCTAGTCCTACTTTTGCCTACATCAGCTTTATGCAATGGACAGCCAAATATCTCTTGGAACATCACAGAAGATTGAAACAATAGCTTTTCCTATTACCTGGCTCTTGTCCTCTGAGGCATGTTGCCTATGAACATAGAAGTTGCATTTAGCTTGCATGGCTAATAACGATTGATAGATTTACACTACACAAAATTTTCTATTTTGAGTCACTTCTTGTGTGAGTAAGCAGCTTGTGCAACCAGTACCTCATCCTGTCCTCTCTGCAAGCCATTTACTTCCTCCCAAACCTCTCTAGAACCACCAAAAATGGTATGGATGAAGCTTGTTTGAGCAAAGCTCAGGCAGCGCAAAATGCCCTAGCCTGACTTGGGTTATTCCTCCAGCCAAATGCAGCCTGTATCTCCCCTAGCCCTGCAGCCCTCGGGAAAGGATTTTGGGGGAGACAGGGGAAAGGAGGGGAAGCAAAAGAATGGTTGCACAAGTCAGCTTCAATTTGTGGGCCCACGGACGGTCTGGGAATCAGTGAGTTTTTACATGAGTAGAATGTGTCCTTTTATTTAAAATGCATCTCTGGGTTATTTGTAGGGCATGGGAATTCATTCACCCCCCCAAAAAAAAATATAGTCCGGCCCACCACATGGTCTGAGGGACGGTGAAAAAGGTTGTTGACGAACGTCCGGCGAGGGCGCCATTGCCGGCGGCTGGGAGTCATTTCGGCTTTGAGACGGCTCCAGTTTTCCCGGGGGCCAGGAGCTACGCGACCGCGCAGCGGGCTGCGGTAAGCCGCGGGAGGAGCGTCCCGCGGTCAGGGCTCTCCAGCGGGCCCCTTTGCGACGACCCGTTCTCGGGATTCCCTCGTAAGAGGGAACCCTGAGTGAATGGGCAACGGCGCGGGGCTGTGGAGGCTATCCCCAACCGGGTTAACTAAGCGGCGGCCGGTGGCGGCATTTGAGCGCCCCGTTCTTTCTTATTTGGACTGAAATACGAAGAAACCCGTAAGCAGTAAGTACGGAGTTTAATTTGAGGCTAAATTTTCTTTTTGATTGGCTTTTGGGGAGAAACGTTAAAAAGGAAGTCCGTTCCTCCCCCCCTGTGACAGAAGTCTTTAACATTGGATCTGGCTGTTGCTACCTTTGGATACAAAGTTTTTCTTGACTTTGAGATTGACTGTTAAAAAAGATCCCCTTTAGGGGAGGACTGAGATTTCGGAAGTATTTCATTGGAGATACTGTGGATTATAAGGTGGAAATTTTTTGCACTCTGATTAGGGGGAAATGGCGGCTGTAATTTGAGTCTGAAGATGGAAAAGTACTGAACTTTGTTATTTCCTGCCTGCCCTTTTCGGTTTCGTTTCCATGATGCCTACAGACTTAGCAATGATGTCAGAACAAAGGAATTTTTTGGAATTGGAACTTTCGCAACAGAATGTCATTGAAAGATTTTTTGAGACTGGTATTGCTTTTAGGAACTTGGCTAAGGAACTCAAAGAACTTAAAGACTTAATTTGTGAGTGCTATTCAGGAATTTCATCTGAAGTGGAAGACATGCAACTCCAGGATGAAGGAAGGCCCTGTCGACGTGAGAGGTCCAGGTCCGGATATCGCGACATTATAATTGCCCTCTGGGGTGGGAGCCCAGAGGTGCAGGAGCAACAATTTTGGAAATTACAATTGCAACTTGATTTGAAGATTGAAGTGGAAATGCTTGGTGGTGATGTATCATCTTCTCTGAAGAGCTCAGTAAAAATGCTTTGGGACAATACTTTGACTTTTGGATATTGTGGAAAAAAGGACATTCTGGATTTTGGTTTGGGAAAAGATTGGGGGGAAGTCTGGTGGGGGACTGTGATGGCAGGAGAGAAAATGGCAAAAAGTGGGGTAGGATGAAATAACAGAGATGATTAGCTAGGAAGGCCTACCACGGTACCCCAACGTCAGAGAGTGAAAATGGACTAGGAAAAGCAGCAGTTTTATGGAACTGAGAGAAAGAAAAGGTTATAAGAAGTTAAAATTCGTAATAAGAGGTAATATTGTTTGTTAGAAGTTATATGATGTAAGATTTTGAGATAAAGACTAAGAAATTTAGTGAATGTATTGTTAAAATAATTAGAGATGTTACTAAAGTAAATTAGAACTGAACGCAGGAGAGAGAACGGGGGAAGTCCCCTTAATAAGATTCGGAACAAGAGTATAACTAATAGTTGGTGTGTTCCTGTTTGTAGGTATGTATTTGTTTTCTTTTATTCAGTTGATGTTGTTTGTATTATTCATTTTTTCTTTGAATGATTGTTATTGTATGTTGTTGTTTTTGTGTGATTGTTTTTGTTAATTTTTGTGGAAAACCAATAATATTTTTTTGAAAAAATGAATTCAGCTGCCAACTAGACTTCATACTTCTCTGAATGTTGCAACTGTATTTGTATTTTAAAAATAAATAAATGCATGTTTAAGTGTAAAAAAAAAAAAGGTTGCTGACCCCTGTTCTAGTGACTAGAAAATCTGCCAGAATAAAGTGCACTAAAGAGAAGAGGGAAATAGCAGTTCTTTAGGACCAAGATATTTTCTAATTCCTCATGTTGAAACAAATCACTCTTCAGATGCAAGTCTGAGTTCATTTGCCGGCTAAAATATTTTGCTTCCTAGCTTCTTTCTAGAAAGCAGATTGAATTTTGGCCATGCACAGGGTACTGCTGAAATTTGAAAGACCAAAGTCTGCCCCTGACTTAAGATCTATCTAATCTACAGTTGCTAAATGTTTTCTGGCCAAGGGAAAGTTTGAACAATAAAAAGTGGCTTACTTCATCTAAGGAGATCTAGAAACAACCCTTTTTAAAAGCAATAAAATATCTAGCTCTGTATATATGTATGCCTGTAACTAACACACAAATCATACCCTCCAACATTTATCCGATGAAAATAGGGACGCCCCATTCCATGATGATAATTTTATTATTTATACCCCCCACATCTGACTGGGTTGCCACAGCACTCTGGGCAGCTTCCAACATACATAAAAACATAATAAAACATTAAACATTAAAAAACCCTTTCTTATACTGGATTGCCTTCAGATGGCTCGGGGGTTGGATAACTCCATACCCTCCAACATTTCTCCAATGGAAACAGGGACAACCTAAGGAAAAGCAAGACATTCTGGGATCAAATCAGAAACTGGGACAGCTTCTCTAAATCTGGGACATCTCTAGAAAATAGGGACACTTGGAGGGTCTGCAAGATACGTCCCTTGATCACAGATTTACCAGATTTATTGACCTTTGTTTCTTCCTTGGTTAATTTTAAGAAATTATATGTACACGTAACAACTTAAAGGAGGTTGTCTGCAGATCCTTTGTCCAGTTTGTGTTTTTGGCCCAGCCACCAACCTGGTTATCAGTTAATATTTCCTTCCAATCAAATCCACTCCTGAATATCCACATGCTGCTGAGAAAGATAGTTTCCAACTTGTTCTGCATCTGTCTCTGAAGGAAACACTTCTTATTTCCTCCAGTGCTGACCTATTAACTGTTACAACCAATCATTATTTTGCTCATTCTGTTGCCTTAAACACTCCCCTTATCCAGCTTCTAACCTCTTGCTGCCTTGTACAAAAGTTAAAGTAACAAACTATTGGTTTGACCAGGAATATTTTACTTGCAGCAGTTTCAGAGACCAATAGCAAATTTGGTGTATGTGGGAGAGGACTGGACAGTATCAGGCATGTATAATCTACTACTCAATAATTGTTCAAACCTTTAAGTATACTCATTTTAACTTTACAGTCATACCTCGAGTTGTGTATGCTCCGTGTTGTGTACGTTCGACTTACGGACCTCCGCGACCCGTGTGATGCGTGAGTGCACAGAAGCATTCTGCGCACTTCGCGCATGCGCAGAAGCGCAAAAACATGCAAACTTCTGGGGTTTTTTGTGTTTGTGTTGAGCACGCCCGTGTTACGTAGCGCGATCTGGAACAGATTGCGTGCGTAACACGGGGTTCCACTGTACTTATAACATATATATACTGAAGCATTTATAAATAACAGAAAGCATGTTAAAGATAACAAAATAATTGCAATGTGGAAAGAAGTTGATAAAATTACATCTTGGTCAATTTAAGAATCACTTTAGTTATCTAGTTTTAAAGCTGGGCTCTTAGCAACTGACAAACAAGTACTGCAGAAAGTCTCTTTAACCTTAAAAAACCACATACTGGGTAAATACTGACACAGCAAATTCATTCTCATAGTCCCATCAATGTTCTCTATCCACTTTCTGAAGGAAATATTTCTACACATGAGGTCATTTCATCTCATTTGCAGAAATTTTCTCAACTGAGAATGTCAACATGTGTGCTAATTCTGGCTCCACTAGTCACTGGACAGAGACAACTGATGTATTTAACAAAGGCCACTGAAAAGCCATCAGCTGGGGAACAGCTCTTCGTCACTACTAACAGGGGGCAGAGCTGAATCAGTGACCTAGAAGTGAAAGACTTTGTAATCTGATTACCAATCTTTTGAGCTATACAGTCCATCCCCCTTTCATTTTTACTGATAAGAGAGAATCTTATTACCTAAGCAACTTTTGTAGCCTTTTAGTAATGCAAAAGCTTTCATTTAGTGCTCCAAAAGGAAACTCTCATGGGAACGCTTATTAACCAATCTCAAGCATTGTCTCTGTACTACTTTCCCTTATTAATTTCAAAATAAATTTATTGGTATAAAAGTCTACTGCAATGGCATTTCTTCTGATAATGATATATGGTAAAGCTCTTGCTGGTTATTAGAGGTGCTGATGAGCTATTTTCACACAGAAATGGAGGCAGCAGAGCACTTACTGGCAAACGATAAAACTAAGTGGCAATGGGCAAATAATTTGGTAATTTTCCTAGATTAGGAGCAGGGTTTTGTTTAAGTAGTTACAGGAAAAGTCCCCCCCCTTTTCATTTCAAAAGCATGGTTGTTTGGTGGTTATAATGCTTTAATATTACTTTATTGCAGTACTTTGGGTTTGCAAATGTGACAACATGCATTTTAAAAGGTGTTGAAAATGATCTCATGTGACAAGAGGATGCTGCTGTTTCTTCTTTTTGCCTTGGCCTTCCTTTCAAAAGCCTCAGGAAGAAATCTCGAAGACCTTTCCTGTCAGTTTCCCACTTCTCTACAGACATTTTGGCCTGTACATGAACACTGCTTCCCTTTGGCTTGAGGTAATAAACGATTAGCTATAGCAAACTGTAATATTTCAAGTTATTCTTTGCTAGAATGCACCCAGCCAGCATTTCAGATGTAATACATCAGGATTTGGAATTAACTTTATTTATAGGCAAATAAAACATCCTGCTCGGAATGAGGTATCTATTATAAGAGGCCATTAGTTTGGAGTTCATCAGTACCAACAAAGCAACATTTTGAACTATACAACATTTAATGGAAATAACTCTGTAGTAGTGATTAATAAGTGTTTTGCTTATGAAGTGCTAAGACAAAAGTAGATGGTACCTGTTCTTTTTAAACGGTAGATACCTATGGCAAATGTTCCAAGCATATCATGTACAAATCAAAATTAGCTAAGAACTTTGCTATAAGCAAAATAGTATATACAAAAGTATTAATACAACCCCATATTAAAATCAAAATGAAGTTTGTCTTCTTCACAGCAATCAGTTAGTTTCACTGAGATTTTTACAGGAATGATAATTTTAACTGTTGCATGAAAGTATTTATGTATATGAATAGTCAATATACTGCATGCATGCATGCAATCTATCTATTTATATGGGTTTCTCATACTGTTAGTTTAAAGACTATTCACTAGTCCATTCAATGAATTTTTCAGTTTTCATGATCACTTCTTTTTTGTAAACATGTGTCAGAATCCCACAGCACTTATATAGGCAAATATCAAACTCAACACAAAATTAATCACTAGGTAGCAGTGAGAAAAATGATATACTGAAGAACTTCATAATGTACTTTTATCTAGATGTTCTCCTCCCTGAATAAAAGGCTCATCACCATTGGCCATTTTTATTATCTCACTTGTTGGTACACTTAACTAAATAATTTTGGGGGAGGATTAACCTTAATCATTGTATTGTTCCCTCCAGAGTCTGCAAGAGTATTAAGGAAAGACATGTTGTTTCTTTTTCTACCTAGTGGAGAACTTGGAGCTCTGCCAGACGGTAAGTAAAGAATCAGCCAAAGTTGGCTGTAGCCTATGGGCTATATTTGTACAACCTTCTTGAAACACTTGGATAATATCTTAGTGAAACTAAGATAAGAACAGTATGAAGACTAAATAATCATTAATGTTACATTAAATCACTAGAAACACTAACTATGGCATTCACTGATGTTCTGTCAGTATTGAACTCTGGCCTTTATAACTTAGAACTATTAATGCTACTATTAATGCTACAGAATCACAGAAACATGTTTTTTCTACTTCCTTTTTCAGTTTTCTAGCTCATATATACGCTGGTAAAATATTTTGTGAATGTAAGAAATGAGAAATTTCAGCAATTAAGTTCTAATTATACAATGGAGCAATTTTTGATGTATTATTCGGTAATTGAATATATGCTTTTAAACTTCTAAGGCTTGTTCTGTGCATACTGTATCTTTCTCTTGACCTTTCTTCAATGGAATTACAGTAACTCTTCAGTGATTCCTTCTCACTTGTTTTCTAAAGCTGTTCAATCACACTTGCTAGCAAGCAGCACAGCTGGCAAGGGATCTAAACCTCATCACAGGGCAAAGTTAGCCTTCTGGCTTTGCCAAGAATGACATTTCAAATGAAAAAAATGCTATTTATTGTGTGGGGCATTTGATTCTGTATTTGTTTTAAGTGCAAATAGCTCCATCCTTTGTACTAACGCTGCATTTAGACACTACACTAGATTAGACAGTGCACTAGAAACAAAAACAGCAATGAATTAAACTGTCTGGATTTTTTTTTAATAAGAATACCATTGTTAATTAAAGTAAGATTACAGAAATCAGCTGAGTTTTTCCTCACAGTCCCAAAGGAAATCTACAATAGAGGATAAGCAGTGCCCCCTAGTGTCATTTACAACAGACAGAAATCAGAATAAAGGTAAGCTCCATTCACTGGGATCTCTAATTAAAAATACAATGCAAAATGTTTATATGCAAAAAACTTATTGCAAATATATATTCAAACATATAAGTTTAACACAAAAATTATAATAAGTTACATTTAGTAACTGATACACATATGCGGTATACTCATACAAAGTATGCACACGCACACACTCTCACTCAAGAGTCTGACATGGCCAAGATGTCTTTAATGTTCCAGGCAGCTCAGAAAAAAAACATTTCCACACAGAATAGCAGGCCATGCATGAAAGCGGGTGTCAGAAAGCCCAGCAGAATCACTCACTGTGAAGATGTCTAATAGGGATTGCTGAATACACAATACAGGCAGCATGGCCTGAATGACTAAATTGGAATAGCCAGAACATAGTAAGAAGGTTTTGAATCAACCAGATATTATAATTAAACCTGTAATGAATGTTCTGACTTTTCTCCTTTTCTTTTGTTAATTGGGGGTTAACCCTATTTAGACATTGTTGGGGTCTGATGTCAAAATTTTATAATTTAATTTTGATGCCTTCCAGCAAATTATCTCAGTAAGAATGACCGGGTACATAAGTAATATGTTATAGCCCTCTCCTAAAAATATACCCCAAGTGGCCAGGTTTCACTAAAAGTGAACAAGCCTTTAATAGGAAATAAGAATGTAATCTTGTCTTAAGTTTTTAAAAAATACTTTTCCCCAAGTACACTGAAAAGAGTAAACAAGTTATTCTATAAATATGGAACACCACCCAAATTCATTAGCAAGGGAATGCAATTAATGCAAACAACCCCCCATAAAAACATAATGTGTGTGTGTGTGGGGGGGGACTTTTTCAGAAGAGACAACTTTTAGATAGCACAAGACAGTCATGTATGTCAAATTATTTTTTCAAATGGACCACAAATTAATAGAAAGCCTGACAAACTGGTGTTTTTCCATTAAAACTGCAGAACTCTTTTGAAATGAATTCAGATCACATGTTTGCAGTCTTCCATTTAAAGCATTAGTAGACATTCACTCTTATCCTTGCATTTTAAAAAGGAAATAATTAGCCCTTTATGAAAAGATTACAATGTGCATTTTAAATTAATGTTTAAAATGGAATACACACAAAAAGCATTACTTTAGTAGATAAAATGCTAGCCATTAATGCTTAAAGTGACAGTACCTACGTATTTACACACTTCATAGTAACTATTAAGTAAAACTGTTGATGAAACTTTAGTTGACTTATATTCAGTACATCATTACTAAATGAAAAGCAAGAATTTCTATTGTATGCTTGGATAAGGAAGTCACTGTGTGCCTCTTCTCACATGACATTTTAAAGGTATTTCCAAAAATGTAAGGCATAAATGCAACAAATAGGTGCTTGCAACTGTGTTTTTTACATTGAAAGATTCCTCAGGGAACTAGAGAGGTCTGAGCTCCTCAGCAAGTGTACATTTGGTGGCAAAAATGAATTTGCAGTTATATACTGTGTGAAACTGAAACTTTAAAACTATAAATATAAGTTTAAATAATTAATGCTTTTAATCAGTAACATTATAGAAAAAAATTGTGTCACTGATTGAATGTTGCCCCTTCTACTGCATACTGAAGACAGCTAGTATTGACATAATTCCTATGCGAAGCCTTTAAGATACTTTGTAATGTCTGTCACAGTTTATACCCTTTTCATATCTTTATTCTAAGTCTTCTAATTAGATTAGCTTGATGCATGCTTATTAGCATGATGTGAAGATGAGGGAATGTTTGTGTTAGGGCCAGGAGAACTACATCTCTTCTGCATCCCAAATCATATTTTCAAGACTGACTGTTATTACCAGGAAGGATATTGCTATGATCAGGACCCCGTCTTGAATAACTGTTCTGAAAAGGGGTGCTACTTACGTAAACTACAAAGCTGTAATATTTTTACAGGGGCATTAAAGCCTATATAGCTCATTCTCTTCACCATCAGAAGGATGGTGGAGACTGCTTCTGCAGAATGTCTGTTCTTAAGATACTGAATGGAGTCTAGAATAATGTGCATATGGTGCTTGCCTTGATTTACAAACTGTTTTATGGTATATGTATCATACTGCTTTGAGAACTTCAGCTGTACAAGCTGTAGTGTTAAAAAACTATCAGATGTGTTGCAGTGGAATAGCTTAGACTAATCAGAGAATGAGAGGTTTACTATTTTCCTTAGCATATCAATACATAATTTGTAATATATGTGTGTTTGTTATCTATATCTACCTACCTACACACACACACACACACACACACACACACTTATCCTTGATTTCCATATTAGAAAATTAATAAAGTCCCAAGTCATACACGTTAAATGCCAGCCAATATAGTATAGTATCATATTGGGACAGTATCATATTGGGACAGTTAAATCCCTCTGAAGCTGTCCCTCTGAGGCTAATCAAGCTTATCTGCTATTTTACACAAATAACTATGCTTTGCTTTGCTTTGCGATGAGAAACTCACTCACATTATACCGCAAAGAGTGTAAAGCGTCCACTTGCTGCTCACAGTCATGAACATAAACTTTCACTGGGGATGCAGCTGGAATGATTGCAAGAAGAATACTATTGTGTAAAGGGTCAGGCAGAAATAGGGAGGGACACCTTTTGCATTAACAGCATCAATAGGCCTTTGATGTTATAACAATTATTGTCCTAAAACTGTTTAAGAATTCAAAGAATTTTCCAAACACACTCTATAATGAGAGTATACAGATATATAGCTAGAAAGCTGGTGGCAGGAGGGAAACGGCAAGAATGTATCTAATAGTTATTTTTGATTTTTTTTCATAAATTATTATTTCTTAAGTACTAGGTGCCTACTCAATTATGAAGGGCTAGAATGTTGCTTAAAATATTGTTAAGAAGCAAATTAAGATGATTTCAGAATAAGCCGTCTTAAAAATATATATATTCTACACTTAAATTTTAATCTTTCCCACTAACTATATATACATGGTGTGTATCTTCAGCTCTACCAGATTCATGCAATCCTCCTGAACATTCTAGTAATTATCTAGTTGTTTCTCCCTTGTTCAAAATACTGTGGCCATAATTAAACAGGCAGGAACTTGACTTGTAACTGAATGTCTTAACGACACAAAACTGTACTTGCCACATATGAAATATAATTCAAGACAATGCACCTCGGGTCTGCATTATTATCATAATAATACAGACATGTTTATTCATTTATTTCCAGAAAGAGAAAAGAAATATGGAGTAAAACTTTGCAATCTAAGAGGGTCATGAGATATCAGGGATTTATGCATCTACACTATAGAAACCACAACCATGTGAAATAGATACATTTTACTGTAATAAGCAGTGCAACTCTTTCTATTAACTTCGGATCACTGTAAACTAAATATAAAGACAAATAAGAATGGCTTAATGTACATTCAAGAACAACTGTGTGTATAATCCAGGTTAATCCAATATAAAAGTTTAAGCAAACTGAAACAACATTTCATCAAGCAATAAACCAAAGTATTCAGAGTATGATGCAATGTTTGTTTGTTTGTTTTAAATAGACCATTCTCGCGTAATTAATTTTATATTAATCAAGAGACATGATACTGAATATGATTGACAAAGCAACTGCTTTTGGGTACAAAGCACTGAACATCATATTTATCACAATAAGACAATCAAACATGACTGTTTCACTGCAAGGCATGGAGAAAAAATAATCACCCTATAACCTTTTACTCAGCTAATAATATCTCAAATGCAGAAATATTTTTTCTCTATGGCAATATATACAAATATATGTCCTCTATAAAGCAATGAATTGAACTAAGCAGATCCACTGAAATCAATGGACATAATGGGTTGACTCTGCCTATAATTTAGTTGTATTCAACCCTAGATGTTTTACATGTTGATATTATACAAAAACTATTAATAATAAAGTATTTCTGGCTGTAAATTCAAGGATGCCTGTCATTACCCTTTATGGAGTGGTATAGACATAACACTGGTAATGCCTTAACTTCATTTTTTAAATATCAGACCCAGGATTGTATATTCCATATATTAGCTCCTCCTCTATGTGGATTACCTCCCCCACCCTTAACCATGATTACATATTACATTGGCATTGATATCAACCATTTCAAAATGCCAAGCTTCCCACTTAAATAGAGTTTAGAGCTAGTTAACAAGCCCTGGTTAAGAAGGAACGTAATTATCACGCATCATGGTTAATGCATAACCATGCTTAAAACAGACAAGGAAAGAACCAGTGCAATTGCACTGAAAGAAGAGGGGAATGTGAGTGTGATCTCATGGCCCTCTCCCAATTGCTTAGCGCTAGTGATTGGTTAAGGGGTCACCAGCATAATGTTTGTACTGGCCCTGTGAAGTTAGTAAAGTGCAAAGCATTCCTTTGAAACCACAAACAAATATCCATGTGGGGTCAACATATCCGTTAAGTGGGAAAATGTGAGTGAAAAAACTCAACACAGTTGATGCCTAACTTCACCTAACTATAAATGCTAATTTTGTAGGAATTCCTCAAAATGGACTACACAATCCACCCGCCAGGCCCAGGAGGCAGAGCAATCTTAAATATTTTCTAATGTTAGTTTATTTTAGGTTTTTATAATTTAATACTTTTAAGCAGACCTTCTGTATTACCATACACTTGTATGGTCTTATTCCTACAATGAGATGTCATTAATTCTTCCAATTCTGATTTTCTGAATCACAGCTGGATTGCTTGACTGCCTGTTTGTTCTAAAAGATACATTTTAACTTTGGAAAGAAAATAGCTTCTAACTTCATGAAATGATTTTTGTATTTAACAAATATAATCAGCCAAAGATAAACATGATAAAAGTTAATATATGGTGTCAAATATATTTATTACCTGAATGTATTATCATCATATGCCTAAACATTAAATAGTCTGTCAATACTTCCAATTAAAAATATTTATACTGATAGCTAAAATTACTGATAGTTCTTTTACTACATACTATTGCAAAATATTTTCGTATGCTCAGTTGCAGCAGAATTGTCTGCAGTTTCTACTAATATGAAATGCAGTTGCAGTTTTCACATACAACTCACAGGTCAATGTATTCTCCCGTTTTAATAATGGCTTTTCCTATTACATTCATTATTCATATAGAAAAAGGATAGTACTTTTAAGGCATTATATTGCTTTCTTGAGGAATATGAGCTTTGTGACTTGAGAGACCATTTTCTAAAGATCCTAATAGCCAAATGACATCTTGGGATATGCTATGCTCATGCAGTATTTGCATAATAATGGAGGTATTTTATACATATGGGCTGAATTACACTTATCCAAGTTCTATTTTTTAAAATGGGAATTACAAAAATTCCCTATTTATTCCCTATTTCCCTAAAATAAATTCCATTTTTTTAAATGAAGACACAAAATCAGAATACAAATGTGAATAAAATAGGAATGTGAAATAGTTATCATGAAGCAATTCTGTTGATTTCATGAAAAAATGCTTTAATGTTTTCTAATCAAACTAGATTTGAAAAGTGCTTAACTTTGACTGGATCAAGCTCTATGTATTTTATGTTGAATTGTCACAAAAGATAATTTTAATGACGGTTCTCCAACTTATTTTTCAATAAAAAATTCTTGTTCTATTTAAAGTATTTATGACAAATTTCAGAGCCACCAGAAAGCATTTGCATCCTAGAAGGAACAGAAATTAGAAATTAACAGATCATAACATTCACACCTCACTGGATTCCACACCCAATAGGCATGAAAATGCATTCTTGAACGGGATACAAATGCCCATGAGATGCACTTGTTTCTTATATACTGTATAACTATGTGCATTAGGATAAAAGGCATCTTTTTGCAATGGGGTCTATAGGAAGATATGTACTTTGTCAATTAATTAAGACTTGAATTCACAAAAATGATCTGTGTTAAGTGTTGGTTTTTGTACTTGGTCCAGCAGTTCCCAGTGCCAAAGATATAAGGGACTTTTAAAACACAACAGTCTTCAGCAGTGAAAACTGATATGTGAAAAATCAACTAAGTGATGATGGCTCTTACAAGCAGATTTGTATGGTTCTGACTAAATGTTGATGTTCAGAATTGTATTGTAAGAAATAGGATTTACCTCAAGGGATGCTGGAGCCAATGGGATGGGTCATGTCCTCGTCACGTGACGCTAGGCAGGAGGACATGCATGACCCATCCCATTGGCTCCAACATCCCTACTCACAAATCTACACTTCAGGTAAGACCAATTGTTCTTTCTACAGGCCTCCAAAAGTTGACTCACTGGCAACTGATAGACCACTGTGGGAACAGAATGCAAAACTAGATAGGCCCTTGATCAGATCCAGCAGGGTTCTTCTTATGACTATATCAGGTTTGTTTCCAAGTAAACACTTTCAAAACAGAATTTCATATCAGGTTTGTGTCATTCAATTGTGGATTAAGACTTCAGTTTTATGCCACCATTAAGTATAGAAGGAAATTGTTGGAAAATATGTTCTTACCCAGACGAACACATAATCATACATTCTAATGCCAATTATGCAGTCAAAACAACAACATCCACACATAAGGTGGTACCAGCAGATTTGGGGAAACTTCAAAGCTTGCTGAAGTAAAAAAGGGGGGAGGTGGGGTCAGGGATGTCCTATTATGCTCAGTCCCTATGAAATGATTACTGACAGAGGGGGGAAACCCGAAAACCATGTCAGAGAAGGAATGGAAAGGAGTGGCAGGAAATTGAGGATGACAAAAAAGGCAGGTAGATACAAAAAGGGTAGAGAGAACTATCTCATTCTCTGGGTAGGTCATTTCTGGGTTCACACTGATAGGCAATTTTCAAATGTTCCCAGGGTCAAAAGAACTGTCTCCGAAAATAGAGAAATCCAAGATTTTAATGTATTTGAATTAAGCACCAGTCTACCTGACCCTCACCACAAACCCAAATGGAGAAAAAAAATCCCAAATGAAACAGTAGGGATTGAGAATGCTCAGTGGGTATGGAAAGCTAACTGATAGTTTTGGGAAGGGGGACCAGGGGGGAATGAGATGCAATGGATAGAGCCCTGAAGAACAGAATTCACATTGCAATATTCTGTTGCATTTTCCACTTGTAACTGTCAATTTCACTTGTACATGATAGCCAAACATTATCTACATCAATACTGAGATCCCTATCTACCACTGTATGCTACAGCTGTTTGAAAAAGAACAAGAATAACGTTTCAATGTTTCAAACTGAAGAAATTCAGTTAGAAAGGGAAGAGGAAACAGACACCAACAAAAACAGAATTAATTCATATCTAGGCTTCTAAATCCTTAAGAAAATGTAATTTATTTTTGCTAGGAGCAAAATGCATTATTTTGAACCAAAATAATATGGAAAAAAATAGAATACATGCTGGGAATTGTTTTTCACATAACTTTCAATATAATGCAGGCTATAGTACACCAAAAAGCAGAAAGATATTCAAATTAGAATAAAGAGACAGGTGTCCTGGAAGAAAAACACCAAACCTGTACTCAAAGGAACATCTGAATAAAATTGAGACATCTGCAGTAAAGTTTTACCTTCTCCCTAGAATGTTTGAGATGAACTCAGTGTAACACTGTCTTCCAAGAAAAGACAAAGTGATCAATGCAAGAACACATCAGGCTCCCTTGGACAGGCCAATCAATGCAAGAAAGAACCTTGCCCAGGGCCTTATGCAAATAGAAGCACGTCCTGCAACCTAGGGAGGGAACATGCGCAATAGATCAATTGGATCTGAAAAACCTTACAGCTATATCAGCCTCAGACAGTAAATATATAATGATGAATCCCTCACGTTCTCAGCTGAACTCTTAAACTAGGTTATTTTCAACAGCTAGTTGAAAATTACAGGAGGTCTGTACAGAGCAACAGATTAAGATGGCAAACTGAATTACAGTTTTAAAAGAACATAACAATGAACTATCAGTATCATTTTAGCAACATTAAGACATTAAAATATTTAATTTAGCAAGATTGGTCTGAGAATAAAAACTTTTTAAAGCATCAGATTTTTAAAAATCCAGTTCTTTCTGCACACTTCTCTGTACCTCTTGAAATGGAATGAATCATTGCCTTTTAATTACATTTGAAAAATTAAAAAACTTTGACTCTTTGATTTAAATGTACTCTCAATATATGCTTCCATTTATTTGCATCCTCATTATAAAGGGGTCTTCAATGGAGCTAATGGTTATATAAAAGAAAGAAGGGAATTATTTTTCCTTCAACATATATCAAACATATTTAATATGACTAATAAAATATTTGTAAAGCTGAATTTACCTTAGATGGCATACCACTTTCTGCATTAATGGAAATATAATAATACAATTCATTTAAAAGGATAAATAGTAACAAATAATGCTTCTCCTGAAGATCTGCACACACTTTTTTTTTTTTTTTTTTACAAATAATCATTCATTTTGAAAACAAATTCCTAAAATGTATCTTGTTTCTAAACAAGATCAACATACCCTCCAACTTTAATAGAACTGAAATATAAGAATACTATTGGAGTAACAGCTAGGTGAGCAGAAATATAAGAGAGATACACCCAAACAAATAATATAGCATAATCAAGCTCTTATCAACATAGCACCTTGGTAACTAACAGCTCAGGTGCAAGACCAAAGACAGAACAAGGAAAATAAAAATGTTTGTCGTGAAACTGAGTATTAAAATGCTACAATATTTTCAGATCTCTAAACTCTAAAATTTCAAATGGGAAATGCGATGACAACTTAGGATGGCAGCATAAACCCAACTCTTCACTTAAGATCGTTTCATTTTATACTATAGCACCACTAAGCTGTGTCACCTTTAAAACAGTCGGTGTGCTCAAACTCTTTCCATGTTAAATAAAGCATCAGATTTTCCAACTGTATGAAAAAGCAAATAATCAAGTACCTGACTGACCATTTTCATGGAGGTCTAAAGATTTCCAGTACTTCAATTAAAAATGCTCGAGGAGTAAGAAAAAATATTCCAAGATGGAGACTTGGAAAAGAAATATATGTTATATTTCCAGACCCTGTTCACAACTGCCTTGCAAAGTAGGCCAGTCACATCTCAAAATTATAACATACACCTTATTAATCTCTATAACCCCCAAGCAGAGTGAATTCTGGGAGGTAAAACCAATTACTTCCAAAAGAACTCAGAGAGAGTGGCCCCTGCACTTCTCAGCCATCATCTATCTATCTATCTATCTATCTATCTATCTATCTATCTATCTATCTATCTATCTATCTATCTACCGGTATCTATCTATCTATCTATTTCTCTATCTCTCTATCGCTCTCTCTCTCTATCTATCTACAGTGGTACCTCAGGTTACAAACACCTCGGGTTACAAACACCTCGGGTTACAGACTCCGCTAACCTGGAAGCAGTACCTCGGGTTAAGAACTTTACCTCAGGATGAGAACATAAATTGCACACCGGCAGCAGGAGGCCCCATTAGCTAAGGTGGTACCTCAGGTTAAGAACAGTTTCAGGTTAAGAATGGACCTCTGGAATTAAGTTTGTAACCAGAGGTAATATCTATCTATCTATCTATCTATCTATCTATCAACTAAAAGATTTTCCTGGTCCATGCTTTGTCTCTCTTTCAGGTTGTACAGTCTTTCTTACAAATCAGTTACATTTGTTGTGAGACATTAGTGTTGAGTACAGTATAAGGTTGGGGAAGAAGAGGAGGGGTGTTGTGGTGAGGCTTATGTACAGTGTACATAGCGGGTTTTGTGTCAGTGTAAACTTTTGTGTCATTGTCTCTTTCTATTCATTTATTACATTTCCTTGGTAGTGAGAGGTATTGAGGGGCAGGGTGTGGTTGGTTGTCTGCAGTGGGGCTTGTTTGTATTTGTGAGGGGGGAGGGCTTGTTGGGACAGGTAAGCCAGATTGATTTGTATGCTGTCAGTGGATCCTTGTTGTCTTGTTGGTATGTGATAAAGGGGAGACATACTGGGGTGAAGGCATCCTCTTCTATTTGTGTCCATGTCAGTTTCAGACTATTGGTTAGCTTTTCTAGTAAGGCTTTTCCCATACAATTTGATACCATTGGTCCATGTTTACTCCTGACAGGTCTCTCCAGTGTCTGGCTATGAGGCTTCTGGCTGCTGAGAGTAGGTGGGTTATAAGCTCTGTATAATGTGAGTGGTCATTATGAAACTTGGAAGATGTCTAGTAGGGCCAGTTCTAAGGTGAGTTCTAATACCTGTTTAGCTATTTTGTATATCTCTTGTAGGACTTTGTATATTGTGGATACCATCCCCTTGCCATGTTCCTCTGGTATCAGAAGGTTTTCGAAGGTGAAGGGCCTAGTGGCTTCTGATTTTACTGCTGGATTGTTTAAGAAGGCATGTAGTTGATAGTGAGTTAGCCAAGGTATTTGGGTGTCCCCTAGTTTGTCTTGTGGTTCTTGTGTTGGTATGGGTTTGTTGTTTTTGTAGAAGTCTTTTAGAAAGTGTAGGCCTTTGGCTTGCCAGGTTTTTATCTGGAGGTTATGAGGAACAACAGATGCCCTCCCCACTCTGAGATTCAGAACATCCTGATCTTTTCCCCACGAAATCCCACTTTTCTACCCAAGTAGTATGCACTCAGCAGCAAGGTACATGGGAGATTACAATAATAATAAACAATAAACTTAGTTGGTCTCTAAGGTGCTACTGGAAGGAATTTTTTTAGTTGTTTCGACTACGGCAGACCAACACGGCTACCTACCTGTAACTAAAATAACAATAAAGGAAGAGGAAAACAGGTAAGCAGAATATTGAAAATAAAAAGTGCTTTCCTAGTTACTTATAAAGAAGCTTCTGGTGTCCCATGAGTAACAACAGAGCAAGCGGTCCACTAAATATTTTCTGATGATCCCAGACCAACTTGTGATGGATTGTGAGTGGTCCTGATGTGAGGGCAAAGGCTGCCTGGCCACAGGCTATTTTAAAGCCTATTCACGCTGGGTGGAGTGACAGCTGGCAACTTTTCAGCCAATAAAAGTACAAGTCACATTTGTAAGGTAGTCTTTAAACAAATTAAGGGAAGTCTGGGGTGGGAACAGGGACATGGCAGACACCTTTTGGGATTTGGGAAATGGTTATTGCTTTATCTTATTGTCAAGACAGACCCTATCATGTGTTTTTGGATTTGGGAACTTGGGGGTCAGGAATGCAACCCCCGTGGTTGTTGCCTGTATGTAGAAAGTAAAATTTAAGTATTATTTACTGCCTGCCTCGTATTTTGCAATGTTCTTTGCTGAATCCTGGCAAGACCTATATGTGAGTAAATGTTATATTTTCTTATGCTTACTACACAGTCTGTCCCTGATTATTTTTGTAGGAGGAAAGAGGGTGAATCCAAGACTGCTGGAACAGTCTAGATAAATATATTTAAGGCTAAGCAGCCTAGTCTCAAGTTTCCATTTTTACACTGCAAAGGGATGGTAATATTTTAACCAAGAAATGCTACAGGTCTAAACCTCACTCATGTGAACTAAAGATGTCAATTAAGTTAATATATCCTCTCCCACTTACCAAAATCCATCCAATACAAGGTTTAACAGAGGTCTCTAAAACCTTCCCAACATGCATGTGAGCAAATGGATATGTGCAAAGATAGTATGAAGAGACACTTCAGGAACTGTGGAAACCTTACATATTCCAGGTGCCAGGCAAGTTACTCATACCTGAAGCACAAGTAAGTTGCATGGCACAGAGAGAGGAAACTCAACTTGCAGATGGGAAAGACACACAGACCTCCCTATCGTGTACTGTCTCATTAAGCTGCTTGGGTATTTTAATATGCTTTTTCACTGGAAGGAGAAATGGTGAAAACTAGACTTTTGATTTCTGTGAAGCTGCACCAATACACCACTGGACCACACCCTAGAATATTAGGACAAATCCTCCATCAATATAAACTGAGGTAATGCGACTTGGCTAACACATACAGTTAATCTGACCATAGTAAGAAATATAAAGAATGTGGAATGAAGGAGCAAAATAAAATAAAAAATCAGGAGTCTCCTCTTTTTATATCAATACAAAATGATACAAGTTGTATAATATAAGGAAGTTAGACTGGGGAAAAAGAGGTTCCATTCTCTTTTAACACTTTAATCTTAACAGAACATAGTCCAGTTTTATCAGCACTACATTAATTTTCCACCATGTCTGTGCCATGAAAGACTACTCAGCAGAGGATTAGATATAAAAGCGCAGCACACAGCAGTGTGGGTAGTCATTCAGCTTCTTATGTAATAGGTTTATCAAGTCAGCATTTAAGGATTTATACCAAGTGTCTTTATAATTATGTTAATTGGTAGATAACACATGGGTCAACTATAAACTCCTCAATATTTTTCAAATAGCTAAGCAACACTAAGATGCACAGAAGCATGGATACATTTAGTGTAATCAAAAAGATTTAGCATGCTTTTTATTGATTTCAAGTTTATGTCCATGTGATCTCTAGTTAGCAACAATATTAACCTCTGGATACACAGAATATGGAGTAGTATGGGCTAACTATTGCATTTACAGTATATACTATTTTTTTTTTCTTCCCTTACCCCTGCCCCACTGAAGTGCTCATCCTCTTACTGGAATGATTAACGTGAAGCCAAGAAAGCCAAGATAACTATTTTAATGTTTGCATTCATTTTGACCAGAATTCCAAACACAGCAAGCTAGGAACTACTACTCCTACAACAGATGCTACAGGTTGTCACACTACAGGTTCAAAATAGGTTAAAAGTCTTGTTCTACTCTGAAAGTCCTAATCTGGCATCTCCTGCTTAGGTAAACATTAAATTATATGTCATTAAGCAACTAGCTCAAAACTAAACGCTTGCTATGTAAGAGCTCCAATTTAGTTACCTTAACTTGAAATTGAGCTGCAAAGCTTGCAGATGGGTGCTTTGGTTTGGTTTACCAAAGTCGGTCCAATTCTTAAGCAACTGGCCTCAAGCAACAATATTGCTTGGAAAACCATGGTTTTATATATGTATTTCTTAGATGTATATAACAATATCACTATATCTATCTGTGCATAGGTTTTAAATGAATGCATATCCTGCTCTTACATGGGTCTTGTATAATAAATACAAGATAAAAGGTTTATTTTTTATGCAAAATGATTCAGTAATCAAAACTTTATTGAGCATCGTGGTTACTACCTAAAGTTCCAACTCATCAAATGAGACTAAGGAGGAGGAAGCTGACAGGCAGTGCCACACACTGGACTGGATACAATTATGAAGGGAAGCAGCTAGGGTGACAGAGAGCAGTGAGGTTGCTGGGGCAGTCCCCCATTTTCACTGAAGGACCAGTTTGCACTGCTCTATTCCATGTGACATTTCTGTATGTCTGTTTCTAAGGTGCAATAGTTACTTCATGGTGACTCTTACATTTCTGAAATGATTGTTTGAATTGGATTAGTGAAAAAGAGCATGTATTCCTTAGCAGCACTTAAATATTACAAAAAATAATTTATTTGGAAATAAATTATTTAAGACAAGAACCACTGTAGCCCACTGTTATATTTCACTCAATAAACATTCCTGTTTTTTAAAGGACAAAAAAAGCCAAATGTTTGGAAAAAGTGAAGTATTCCAACAGTTGATTTATCAATCATTCAAATCAGATTGCCTGTACCTACAGCAAATAAATATATTAAATACATTGTTAAAACTCTTTTTCATAGTATAGATCTTTTCTTAAATCGGTTATCTTCTGTGAAATGTATTCTTCAGAACTAGTTTTGGACGTGTGATAGATATGTGATGTCCCAGTGGCTATATATTATATTCTTCCTCCCATGCACACACCTCCTGCAGAGATAGCAGACTACAGAAGCTGACCCTTACTGAGACCATCTTGTCTATCTGACAAAGCTCCTTTTTAACTTCTTACTTACTGCTTACTTCCTGCGATGGAGAAAAACTTTAGCTCTGCTTGTGATAATTTCACAGGCCCTGAGTACCCTGACCCTAGAAGCCCCAAGGTCAGAAGTCAAATCTTGTTCTGAAACATCTGTGTGCTTCATATTAAAGTAGAACAAAAGTGGAGAAATATCCACCAGCGTGACAAGAGAAACAAGCAAAATGGGAATGACACATTGGTCATCTGTTAGCCATGCCATCTCAAGCCAGTGACTGAAAAGGGAGAGGGGAAGCTTTAGTTCAAAACGGTTTTGAATCTTAATACTTCAGGCAAACATTTCTATTTTTAAAATTAAGAATTAACAAACTGAATGTGTTACATCTCTTGCCAATAGAGTTCCACAAATTAACAGTCTGCTAAAAACATAAATCATTACAATATATGGGGGAAATTATATGTATCATTAAAAAAGTTAATTGTTAATAATGTCTTTTGAAAACGTGGAAGGTCTTTTTACTGCTTACTTGTGTGTAGCACTGACTAGCCAAGACAATATTTTCTGGTTACAAAGGGTAATAAAAATGTAAAAAATTACAGCTGATCATGTCAGTCAAATACTTGGGAAGGTAGACAGATAATTCTCTGTTTTCTGTTCATCATTCACAATACACGGCTGGAGAAACAGTGAAGCAACAAGAACAATTAGCATATTGCTTTCTGAAACAGGAAAACTTGTTCCAACACTGGAAAAATTGGGAAACCATGTGACAAATGCACATCTTTCTTATTCATTGCCTTGTTGTGCCACATACTAATCAAAGTCTAGAAAACAAAGTATCACAGGAGCATCACTTTCCTATCATCTCTAAAACCAAAAGTTCATTTTATTTACCAAGCAGTAATAGACTAAAAACAATTTTCAATACAGGAGTTCCATCTCTACATGTAAAATTCATAATGTCATCCATCTCCATTATGAAACAAAATAAAAATAAAAATAAATGACCGTTAAAAGTGTACTGTATTTTGGTTCCCTACCATGTAACTGGTGTATTCATACCATTAACTATGGGTGTAGTCAGGGTCAGGGGTCAGGAAGGCCATTTAGCCTGGGGGCTCAAGCTCAAAGAAGGCCTCGAATCTAGACACTTGTTATTTTTTTGGCATTTGATAAGTTTCTCAACTTGTTTTTATGTGCACTGAACCAAATTGTGACATACTCTCAGTTTAGAGCTGCAAATTTCAAAACATAAGAGATGTGATTTGGTAAAATACTTTTGTTGTTAACTTCCTTTGTCTTATGCTTAATATCAACTGTGACACTACAAGAAAGCAATATTTCCCCTCAATAACTAGGTGCAATTGCACAGCACACACAAAAGTCTAGAAAAGCATTTACTTTAAAATGAATTGAATTCTCTCTCACACACACTTTGTTTTTGTGTATTGCCATTTTTTATTTTCATTATAGCTAGGGACAGTGGTAGCTGGTCCGTTAAGTCAACCAGGGTTTAGCCCTACCAAGTGAAATGCCAACAAAAATTAAAATCAAGCCATTTCTTCCCCACAAAACTGCCAACAGATTTTGGAATCTACCCCATCTCACTCCCTCTTTCCCCTCCTTCTTTCCACTTCACTCACATCCTAACATATGCACTATTTATGGAAATGCTTCACAGCCACAAGCATAATACAATACAATACAAAATGTAGTTTTATAGTTTGTCATTCGCCCAATAGAACAAGTGAAAGAAACCCAAGTTTGTATTGAGCTAACTCAAATAAGCTTAAATATAGGTAAGGTTTTCACAGCCCCGGGGGACAACTCAAGCTGTGATCCTATGCCCCCATACCCGAGAGGAAGCCACAGAGACATGTGTATGATTGCACTGTTCATACTTGTACTATGCAACTCACGACACACTCATTCACAGGAGAAATAACTTGCAAAAAGCCAAACTGAATATTGGAATCATCGCATGCATGTTTAATATCTTGTCTAAAAACAAAAGAGCAATCCTTTTCTTTACATCATTAAAGCTGCTAGTCAAAAAGTGCTAAAGCAACAGGAGCCACTCTTGGCAATCCTTTACAGCGCGCATAAAGTGCACTCACAACATATCTAGAGTGCTTCCTCCCCAATCGCATAGAAACCAAAGGGTGTGAGACCCATACAACTTCAAAGAATTGCAAAGCAATATGGTCCAGTATGCTTTCTATTTCAGTTTCTGCAATAGTCAAATGCCCACATATTTATCATTCATTCTTACATACAATAAAAATAAAACAGTATGTCATATCACATCATTTTGTTCTCCAGTATAAATACCCACAGACAAAATGCATGAACAAAAGACATGTCAATTGAGAATGCTGATACTAATCCATCAATATATTATACTGTATATATTAACAGCAAACTGAATGTGTATGTATCCTTACATAGTAAAAATAACACCATCCATGGACAAGGGGGAGGTATAAGCAGGTTGGGGAAATCCTGATATGCAAATGTATTACAAATTCTCAGGAGCGAGAACATTACTAACACTCCTACAAGGGCTAATTTTATTAGGTCTGAGATAAAGAGAAATAAACTGTATGAGCCAATGGCCATATAGGTATTTTCAGTCCTTTTATCCAATTAAAATGGGCAAAACTTTTCTAGATGCCTGTAGGATCAAAATTCCAAAATGTAAACAAGTCCCATGTCCAATCGCCCACACTATTCTATCTAGTTACAGCTTGTTCTGATTCTCATTACTCTAATGGAGGCCCTTCCAATATTGTCTGAGAGATAAAGGGCAGGATTTTACTATGGGTGTCGTGAAAGTTCAACTGAGCCTAGCTTGAATAATAATCCCAGGGGTTCACAAGACCCGCCCTCAAATCAAGAAACGAGTTTCCAAACCCATGGACATCCTTCCTCTCCCTGTTCACGCATAGATCCTAGGAAGAAAAGTGGGATATAAATGTAGCAAATAAATCCAAGGACTGAGGGAAGAAGTCCACTGATTCTTCCTGCCTATCTCTATTACTTCTTTTACGCCATCCAAAGCCATCACCATAGCAGCCTCCCACAACATTCCCCGCTTCCTTTCACAAGAGCATGCGAGTGTGTAAAAAGAACAGGGGAAGTACCGTAGTGTCTTTTCATCCCCTCCTCAATCCTCCTATGTAAATACAAAAGGTGCTCTTAAACAAACAACTGTCCCATAAAACACCATGTCCCATGATTAGGATGGGATAAGGAGGGGGGAAAGAAAGAGAATGAGCTGGGGGGAGAGGGCCATTTTTCTTGCCATCACTTCTGCCCCCCTACTAAGAGAAGGAAATGTGATATGTTTAGAGGGGTTTGGAGTAGCAAGAAAGAATGAGGAGCTGGAAATGAGGTAGATGTAGGCATGACTGGCTTGGAAGATTGTGAACTACCCTGAGATCTTCACATGGAGGGTGGCATACAAATTTAATAAATAAAAAAATAAAAAATTAAAGCCTGCATTTTTACACCCTACGGCACAGTGGTAGACTGGAGGGTGGGAAGAAGTGTCATATTTTACTTGGCACAGAATGACCTGGATGGATGGAAATGCTGTGTATGTGCATCTATGTTTGTATGTTTCTGTGTGAGATTGTATGCATGGCTGCTTGTGTATGTGTGTATATGTGAAAAAATGAGTGTGTGAAAGAGAGTTCTGCATGTATATGTGCATATATATGTGCATGTATACATTACCTATGTCTACGGCTGGCATGTGGCCCTTTAAGGGGTGCCTGACTGTCAATGTGGCTCTTGGGTCAAAAAAGGTTATCCAGCCTTGTTTTACTTAGCAAAATAATAATAATAATAATAATAATAATAATAATAATAATAATAATAATACAAACAGCATAGCATAGCACAGCACAGGAAATATGGTTTTAAGTCCACATACTTAAAAACAACAATACCTAACACTTTTGCAACTATGTGAACAAAATAAAATAAGGAATAACCAAACAGCAATACTTACCAGTTCCACAAATGCAAGTCCACCATAACTGTGAGCCACAAAAAAAACATTTTCAGCTGCTGATTGGGAGATAAAGTGGTCCCATATGTAAATTGCATGTTCTTCAGGAGAGCCATTTTCCTAGAAAGCGAAGATAAGATTAATTATGATCATGCTTATTTATTTGGAGCTTGAGATATACTAGATGCTTTTTTAAAAAGTAAACAAAAAGTTCCTGCCCAAGAGGCTTATAATCCAAATAGACAAGAAACACAATGGATAAGAAGAGTTTTTAAAAAGAGAGAAAAAATATGCAGATATGCACCACACACTTCTTTAAAGACAGACACAACCCCCTCCCTAACATGCAGAAGAAAATGGAACTTCATAACTTGCACGTTATAAAATGGGGAGCTTTTTTTTAAGAAACAGAAGCTTTGAAAGAAGAGAAAAATCAAAGAATAAACAAGAGTGGGAAGAATGAAGAACTGTAGCTGCAACATACTGACCAGAGGCAAGTACAAAACAGGAGGAAACTGATAACCACAATTATTTTGCAATTCATACCCTACCCTAATCTTTTCTCAGCCATCATTGTTTAGTTTTACATTCCTCTGTATTATGCACCTTAAGATAACATTTAAAACCTATTACATCTGAAATACAATGGTCATAGACCATCTAATTCCTTTCAATAGTTAGTTGTCCCACTGAAACAAACATTTACTCATATTGTATGATCAATATGATATGATTAATATAGTGGTGTCGTTGCACTGTGTATTTTCCTGCACCTGATCCCTATCATCTGTTCTACATCACCAGACTTGGGAAACAACTTGCAGAAAACTTGCCTCAGAGCTTTATGGGAAAAAGGAGAATTATATAGTGTTGGTAGCAGCCTGAGGTAAACCTTAATGTCAGGTTCTACCAAAATCTGTAGCAGAAAAATAAGAAGTAGACAGAAACATTTTAAATTCCAGCTATGGGAAGCTAAATAGTAATGCAGGGTCTACCTTACCTAAAGCCCATGAGACATAGGAGATGGAGAATGCAAGGTAGAACCATCCCTATTCATTTTAATTTGTGGATGAAAGGAGGCAGCTGTAACTACTGGCTTTGTCTTCCTTGTTCAATCTAATGAACCTGTTCTTTTCACAAAAGGTTTAAAACTTTAAAATTCCTGCCTCATTAGACAAATCTCATGTCTGTTTTTTTTTTGGGGGGGAAACAAGTTAACACTTTATGAATAGAATTTAACAAGTCATTTAATGCAGTGATAAGTTTTAAAAGCTTTATTCTTAATTATTATCTTTATTTTAGTTCTCTTACTAGGAGAAGGCAGACTTAGTACATCTTACTATCTGTCAGTAACTATTAAAATTATCAGACATTAGATATTGAACACCTGTCAATCCAGTGAGCTGGAAATTCAATGAAAGACTACTCGGAAGATAAGGGAAGTTTGGATTATTTAAGAAAAAATAATAATAAAAGATTATTTGATCACATATAAAATCCATAAAATTAAAAGCTACAGTGCATATTCATTTAATGATTACTTTAGTTATTTAAGGGAAAGTGTACAGAAAAAAAGCAGGTTTTTTATTTCTAACTTTTGAATGTTCTATAGAACACAAGATTTATACCAGACAAGTTAAGGGTGGGATATTAATAAATATACCATTTAAACACGACATGTTTAATTATATTTACATTATTATTAATGGTTTCTTATAGGTAGGCCTAAGCAGAACCTGCTTATTTTGCTGCTAGGAAGGACTGGTAATTCTTATTAATAGGGAAAATAGACAATACTGCCATTTGGTACTTTTCCTTATCTGCCTTGGAGCTTAATTTTATAGGATTCTGTAGCAGAAAATTGTGCAGTTTTGCCCCACTTACCTTGTATTTGATGCCACAGTAGCACAAAGTGATATGTGCTTAATGAATACAATAAAATAGGGAAGAGTAACAAACAAGAATAGCAAATAAGGAACACCTATTTTTAAATATGAGAATCTCAGCTTTAATTTTTGGCAGGAACATAGGAAGGAACCTTCTGTATGGTCACACTAAGCTTTGAAACTCTACATATTAAGGCCCGGGCCCATCTCACCTTGTCTTTGCCTTCCCACCTTGCTTTTTGCTTTCTAACAAATACGGTACCTTTCTTTTCTGGCAAGTGTTTGGCTGGCCAAGCTGATTGTTTTAGCATCTGAAGAACATGGATTTTTTAATGTTACTATTATCTACCATTCAGAATCCAGCAAGGTAGTAAATAGCCCATTATAGCTAGTAGCCACTGAAAGCCATAATCTTCTATGAAGTTGTCTGTTGTTGTTCAGTCGTTCAGTCATGTCCGACTCTTTGTTGTCTAATTGCCATTTAAAGCTGGTAGGCATCACCCCACCTTGTGGAAGCAAATTCTGCCCTGAAATCTCCCAACATTTAGCTTGATGGGATAACCAGAGGTTCTGTCCTTATATGAGTGAGAAAAACATTTCTCTATCCAAAACAAAATCGAAAATTCTTTCTAGTAGCACCTTTCTAGTAGCACCTCTCAAAGTAGCTGTCTTAATACAAAGAAATTTCAGAAATAGACTGGAAAGAGAAGTGGCTGAATTGCAACTAATCACCAAACTTAAAACCATGGAGAAACCTGGTTTGAACAAAGACATTGGATTCTTATCTCATTATACATAACAAAGCCATCTTTAGCCATCTCACCCCTTGCCTTTCCCTGCAAGACTATTGCAGCCGTTTAGAGTCGTCAACAGGTTTTCCACACTTATCAGCCTATCACCCATTCCCACCACCCTTCTGAGTAATACCCCTCCCCACTCCCCCACTATATTTAAGGATCTGGTGACTTCTGTTTCAGTGTATCTGAAGAAGTGTGCATGCACACGAAAGCTCATACCAGGAACAAACTCAGTTGGTCTCTAAGGTGCTACTAGAAAGAATTTTCGATTTTGTTTTGACTATGGCAGACCAACACGGCTACCCACCTGTAACATTTCTCTATCCATTTTTGTATCCACTATTCTTGAGCAAAATATAACTGAAACTACCCCATTGTGAAGTTTACTGGCTTTTACCAGGATAATTTCAACAGGACCTTTGCAAGATTCAAAGAAAACTTTCTGTATATAAAATGAGGCATTTTAGAGACATATTTAGTCAGCTTGTTTGGGTTATATTACACATTAAGCAATATTATTTTAGTCTGTTTTAAAAAAACAAACAAACACCACAGCATTGTTTGACAAGTAAGACCAGCGAGGCATATAACATTTTAATGAATCAAACCATTAGTGTCCACAGATAAGCAGTGTGCATACAGTATATACAGTGTTTTCTGGAGCTTTCAAAATGCAGGTTAAAATCATGAATGGAATATTGCCATCATTAATTCTTAAATACCAAGCTGAAGGCAGGCAGAAACCAAAGCCTTATCAACTACACCAGATACTAATACCTAGGCATTGCAAGGTCTGCAGTTATGATGGACTACCTGAGCTGATAACACATGGAATTATCTAAACAACATTTGCATATTTATGTAATTATTTCCTAAGGTTAATTAGCTCCAGCAAAGCAGTTTGCCCTTTGAGACTGCTTACAGTGACAGGTTCACATATTTCCTGCTTTGATGCCAAATTATCCTGATTCTTTTTTTTCCTTTTTTCTTTTTGTTCTGCTAACCTGTTGCTGGGCAGATAGAAATCCTGCAATGTTTTCAAGGATCTCAATCTTGATCATTTCAAAATACAAAACTAGAGAATTTTCTCCCAAGTAGTAGACCATAGTCAAATCAGCTTTTCCACAGTTAAAAAGCAAATTGAAACTGTTTCAACAGCAAGTTAAACCTCTTGGATTTTATAGCATGACTTCAGATATGCACTTGGTATTTACAGTTACAGGTAGGTAGCTGTGTTGGTCTGCCATAGTAAAAAAAAAAAAAAAAAAAAAATCTTTCCAGTAGCACCTTAGAGACCAACTAAGTTTGTTCTTGGTATGAGCTTTCGTGTGCATGCACACATACCAAGAACAAACTTAGTTGGTCTCTAAGGTGCTACTGGAAGGATTTTTTTTATTTTTTATTTTGTTTTGGTATTTACATACGCTCTTACTTTTCTATGTATGTAACCCAGTGCCATGTACTGAAATGTTCATCTGAACTGCTGGATGCCAACATTTTGCAATGGGAACACAGCTTTCCTGGCACATGCTATTCATGTCCAGAAACATTTACTTATGTGTATAAATCAACGTGTATGGGAATAAGGGCTACCTTTCTTTTAAAAAGGGAAAAGTTTGGTATCTTAGGTTTTAGCTCCATCCATTCAATTTTGAGCAATTTCTTCCTCACAGCACAGCCACACATAACACAACTCCCACTGCTCAAGAGCCTCACTTTCAACACATGGAAAGGGTTTTCTGGAAAGCACTGGGGGCTGAATGGGCACCAGCTGATCAGCACCAGCTGATCTCTGCTCACATAACTGTTGGATACAAACCCCCATAAAATGGTGTAGACAGAAATTTTACTTCGCAATAGAGGTTACCAATGCAGGAAGAAGCAAAGGCATATTTGGGATGGAATATTAGGATGTGGAATATTAGGATGTGGGACATCTGTCACCCTTTCACACACCTGATTCAGCCTAGATGGGATTTCCTGTGGAAAGTGCAATTATTTTTGCTGAATGCGAGCTTCATTCATTAGAATACACTCACTTTAGAAACTATATAGATAGAAGTCTAAGTATTTTAAACACAAAACCTATATAACCAACACCAAGTTATGATTACAATAGTCCAGCAATAAACTATCTCAGTGTACATATTGATGATTTTTAAATATCCAGCAAGCTTGCATATTTTAAATTATGAATAGGGTTTTATAATAACATAACCCAATTTCAAATCCGAGAGGTATTTGTACTTTCAGATAGATGCTATCCAAATGAAGCAAACAGGTTATTGTCCATAATCTCTTTTTTCATCAACGCTCATTCAAAAGTTCAAAAAAGGTTTTGCTTTAACTATGTAAAATGCCGATAAGACATTTGCTGCATCGTAATAGTTGCACCTTCTGCTCTTCATCCTCCTTGGATTGAGAATTGTCACCAATGTGTTAATCATTACTATTCTAGTCTGCTATTCAGTGTAACTAAGTTATTGATCCCACTGGTATTTTTCAGTCCTGTTTGACACAGAATAAGAATAGAATAAACATAATGGAGAGCTGTAGTACCAGTTCAAATAGGGTATATCACCAACAATCATGGAGGAAAACAGGGCAGTTGGAACAAGGGCACTTTATAGAAGGCAAAGCAGAACAATTTAAGAGTGGCCTGATGAGCAGTTGTCAGACGTGAGCAGAATGCAGGTCTATGAAGAACATGAAAGCCACGAACAGGTATCTAAGATTTAGTGTGAAATGTTACCAGGTAGTATAAGTGCTCAGAAAATGCTTGGAAAAATTAATTTATTCATGACTGCCACAAATGTTAAAGCAAGTGTCCATGCAGTGTACCTATGATCATCAGATGCTTGAGACAAAAATTATATACATGGATGACTATCATGATCCTGATCTGATACTGGGTTTCCAAACACCTGATCTGTCTGTTTTAGAGCCAGAATGCTGGACTAAATGGTAACAGGAGCTGCTTTGATGTGGTTAATTAATTATATATAGTGGGGTGCAGGAAGAACATTGGGTTCCTCCAGATGTTGTTAGATTCCTCCCATCAACTCCACTCAGTATAGCCAACCGTAAGAGATAACTGGGAGCTGAAGTCCAGTAACATCTGGAGTGTCTCCACTTTCTGAACCTTGCTATATAGATTAGATATGAGAAGTCAGCAAAATAAGAAATGAAGCCAAGACACAACTATTACCCATGACAAACTAAGGGGAGGGAACAAGGAATCAAAGAATTTGTAGGGTGTAAGAAACACACACACCCAAAATTGCTAGAAGTTCTTGTTATAGCTTAATTTATAACATTTCAAAGTCATCCATATTAATGAGCCTTTATACACGTTTTGCATATAATCTCTACATTCAAAGATGATTCCCAAGGAAATGATGTAGGAGCCTTTTTTATTTAATTTAAAGCATCTTTAACACATTCTTTAGCCAACAAGATTCCCAGAACAGCTTACTTCAAACTGTGGAATTAAAACAACAACAAAACATTAAACAACACACAGTGTATGTGCTTATTTAGCTAGCACAGAGGTGGCAGTTATGACATTTCACTTTGCTGGCTGTTGCTGCTTCTTACAGGATAGCTGCTTCTGGTGGCCTTTGTGAGGGGAGGAAGTATCCAGTGCCAGCCAATAAAGCAGCTGCAGGTAAAGAGTGTGATGAGGACATTAAGACAGCCCAAAGCATATACATTCCATGGAGAGAATGCTCCACAGAACATGCTGTAGACTATATGAGAAAGAGGGGTGGGAATATTTAGAAAGGTTTGCAGCCATGATCAACGGCAGTTCCAGCCTAAAGACATGCAAGTGATGGATGACATTCAGACATTAAAAACTACTGCTAAGAACCTGTATTTCAGTGTCCTGCTCAGAAAGGTGGTAAGACAAGTTTTGTCCCTCTTAAAAGTGGAGCTGGTATAGCCACAGAGAAACACAAAAGCATTACAAATCTTTCCCCAGTATGTAATAGCTGGGCCTAGTTAGAAGAAAGAAGACTGGTTGCCGAAGAATTGATGCTTTTGAATTATGGTGCTGGAGGAGATTCTTGAGAGTCCCATGGACTGCAAAAAGATCAAACTTATCCATCCTTAAAGAAATCAGCCCTGAGTGCTCACTGGAAGGAAAGATCCTGAAGTTGAGGCTCCACTACTTTGGCCACCTCATGAGAAGAAAAGACTCCTTGGAAAAGACCCTGATGTTGGGATGGAGGGCACAAGGAGAAGGGGACGACAGAGGATGAGATGGTTGGACAGTGTTCTCGAAGAAACTAGCATGAGTTTGGCTAAACTGCGGGAGGCAGTGGAGGATAGGGGTGCCTGGCATGCTCTGGTCCATGGGGTCACGAAGAGTCTGACATGACTGAAGAACAACAACAAAGTCGCTAAGAAAAGCTCTTGACAGGGACTCATAGGTGGGTAGGTAGAGATGAGATTGCACTGGATCCAGCATGGCTACCAGAACCTTTGGCAGACATATATTGTTACTGAAATTACAGGGGGGCCCACATCTTTAAAGTTGTTAAATGTTACAAATATTATGCCTGAATGTATCCTTTCGACTTGACGGTTCAGGGAAGATACCTAGCTTTATGAATCATATAAAATCAACCCCTTTGCAAAGTTCCTCCATTCCAACGCCATTTTGCCCTTAGAAAAAGGACTCTTTCCCTGCCACCTCCCCAAGCTTGAAGACATGTATACACACCTCCTACACCAGGAAATGCCCAGAGGTGACAATTGCTGGGCTCACTGTTCTCCAAGGGAAGCCAAATCTCATCACCAGACTTGCCTCAGGCTCCAGACATGCAAAGGAAGTTCTATTGTACTTTTGGGTGGTGGGTACTTAAGACATGTTTGCCTATGCTAATGTTATACTTGGGTGTTGCCCTGACATATCTGTCTATGCTAATTTTGTGTAACCCTCCCCTATTATGACATGTTGGTGATGTAGCAATGATGTATTTATGATGCTGTGCGAACTGTATTCTGGGATATGGTGGGAAAGTTTTAAAAGTCAATGTCGCCCCATGCTCGGGGTTCACTCGCTGCTGTTGAACCAGTTGCGCAACAATAAAGGATCTAAGTCTACTGACTGTTTTGCTCCATATTGCTTGGCTGGAATTTCCTTCTTTTACTGATTGCATGGACCTGTGGGGGACTTGTACCCTGACAAGCTGGGCTGTTGAGTAGTCTCTCAACCCGGAATTTTCCTTAACAATATGACTGTGAGCTCCTCAGACCAGGGATTTGCCCTCTTGTACTCTGTAAAGCACTGTGCATATTGATGGCATTATATAAATATAATAATACTGTGGTGACTGGATCAGTAACTTTAACGTACAAGCAGTCTTGACTCAAGTTTTTCAGCAGGTAGAACGTGTGTCAAGATGACGGGACATGATACATTTAGCTGAATGTAGGTAATACTGTATGAGGTAGATTCTGTCAGCGTTGTCAAACCATTATAAACAAAAATATTGTTTTTAAAGTGAAATACAGCCAAAGTTCACTTATTAGGGAATAACTGGCAATAAACACTTACTTCTGAGTAAACATACATGAGATTGCACTTCAAATGTAGTTTCCATCATGCTTGCAAAAGCACAAAAAACCCACCCTATGTGAATTATATGATATTCAATATGCAGGACAGCTGTTATCTTCATAATGTATTTCAAATGAGCCCACACAGTTGAAAAAGTTGCCCATCTCTGTGGTAATGAATGCTATAAGCAGCCAGTTGTTCTCTTTGTAAATAATACTGTAGAATGGAAGCACAATGTACTTATAATTATTGAAGCACTGAGTGTCAGACTTCCTTGGGTCTATTTATGACCCAGGGAACAAAATTTTGTTTCAGCATTCTTACTTTTGGAAATTTCAAAGGACTTTGGCAGAGGATAGGTGAAGCAAAGGTTAATGCTTAACACACATCTTTTATTACCAAACCATATGCTAAAGGTCATCCTAGGATAATTTTAGAAACTAAGCAGGTTTTATTTTACATGAAACCTTCCTACTCATTAAAAATTGTTCTAAGTGTATATTCTTTCCAAATGTCACTACATGCCAACACATTGCACATAATGTTGCAATAGGTTATATATAAACACTGTCAAACAGTAATAGAGTAACTTTGCATGAAATGGAATTGAATTATGATATACGGCAATATAAAGTAATAAAATCTGTTTCCTTTACAGCACATTTTGGCTCATTCCACTTCAGAAAAAATGCTGCTTCTTCCATTCCCACCTCACTTACAGTTGGGATGTTGCTTATGGGGCTAAAAGGAACCTCTTCCAGAGCACATAAAGGTAAAGGTAATGGGACCCCTGACTGTTAAGTCCAGTTGCAGACAACTCTGGGGTTGCGGTGCTCATCTTGCTCTATAGGCCAAGGGAGCCGGCGTTTGTCCATAGACAGCTTCCGGATCATGTGGCCAGCATGACTAAGCCGCTTCTGGTGAACCAGAGCAGTGCATGAAAACAGCATTTAACTTCCCACAGGAGTGGTACCTATTTATCTACTTGCACTTTGATGTGCTTTTGAACTGCTAGGTTGGCAGGAGCAGGGACTGAACGACGGGAGCTCACCCCGTCATGGGGATTCGAACCGCCGACTTCTGATCAGCAAGTCCTAGGATCTGTGGTTTAGACCACAGCGCCACTCACGTCCCCAAATGGCAGAGACAATAAGGAATGCAAAAAAGGCCCCAGTGAGCACATTGTTACAATATTAAGACCAACAAAAATTATTCAAATACATTAAAAACAGGAAACTAGCCATTGGACCTTTGGACCACAAGGGAGGCAAAGGTATGCTAAAGGAGGAAAAATGAGGTTGCATAGAAGCTTGACTAATTCTGTACCTCTGTCTTCACAGCAGAAGATTCCTGTGAACTACCGGTAGCTTTCTCAGAACGAGTCTGAGGAACTGAGGCAAATAGTAGTGTCAAGAGACAAAGTTCAAGGCCTTGTTGACAAATTGTTTTCAAAACAGAGAAATCATAGGGTCCAGATGGCATCCACTTGAGAGTTCTTAAATAACTCAAATGTGAGATTGCCAATCTTCTAACTAAAATATGTTAGAATATGTCTTGTCCCTAAGATCAGTCTCCATAACCAAGGACTGGAAAGTAGAAAACATAACACTATTTTTTATTTTTAAAAAAGGAAGGATACAGAGATGAACTGGTAAATTATAGACTGGTTAGCTTAACATCTGCTCTGGGAAAACTGGTGGAACACATTATGAAAAATAGGATTACCAAGCACAGAGGAGAACAAGTCTTGAGGAAGCAGAACCTGCATGGCTTCCAAAAGAAACATCCCATCTCACCAACTTTTTAGAGTTCTTTGAAAGTGTCAAAAAGTATACATATAGGGATGGTCCAGTCAAGATTGTGTCCTTAGACTTTCAAAGAACTTTACATACCGTATATACCCGAGTATAAGCCGACCTGAATATAAACCGAGGCACCTAATTTTCCTACAAAAACCTGGGAAAGCTTATTGACTCAAGTACAAGCCGGTTCACCTTTGCCGCTGTGGAGGAGGAGGAGGAACGAGCAGCCTGAAAGCAGCCCTTTGGGCTGCTCCTTCCTCTTCCTCCTTTGCCAAGTTTGCATTTATGTGAGCAGTTCAGGAATGGAACAAGCTGCCTGGGGAGAGTAAAGAACCACCGTTCTTGTACGCTTCTTAAGGAGTGGTTGACTGGGGAGAGCGGGTGGCGGCACGAGCGGAGAGAAAGGGCTTCTTTATCGCCGCCCCCACCGCCCACCTCACTCAAGTATATATATATATATTTTTAACAGAATTTTATTAGCATTTTCATAATATAACACAAACCCAACCCCACACCTACAAATACAAAAACAAATACAAATACACATAAAGTCAGGATTCTTCTTCTTGTTTACACACACACACACAAAAAATTCTAGTTCTGAATCTTGACGTTTGACTTCCTCCGCCTTTTCACCTTCGGTTTTAATTTAATATACTATTTCCTTAACAACTTTTCTCTATAAATTTTTTTTAACTTTACTTAAAAAAAAAACATACTTATCTCCGTCTTTGCATTATAACCTAAATCATAACCAAATATTCTTATAGCTAAACTTATTTCTTCTGTCTTTTATCATGCTGCTTTTAACTTAAAATTCAATATCTCCTTGCTTGTTTAAAATAATCTTGTAATTAACAGACTTCACACTCGGATTTCGGATGCCATGGCAGACCATTTAGATTATACATTTAATACTTCAACCCACTCCCCCTCTATCCATTGTCTTTTTCTGTCTTTCTCCACAGCCAAATCTCCCATTGTCTTCCTCTGAGTGTCCACAGATCCAGGCAGCGTCCACAACAAACCCAGCATCGAGCCTCAGGGCGTTCCTCATCTCCATTCTGGGCTCTTCCGATTCTTTTGCTCCTTCTTCTTGTAAAAATCTTAATTCCATGTCCCTTGCCCCCGAGCTGCCACCTCGGGGTCTGGATATTGTAAATTTTCCCGTTTCAGGTTCCTTTTCCCATCGGGTTCGCCCAGCCATTTCCGACCATCCTCCAAGCGCCCCTCCCAGCTCTTTGCCAAGGCTTGATTCCATTGTATAGAACTTTTGAAAAGCCTCCTCTGTGGAAAGTACATCCTTTTTATGAATAATTCCACTCAAGACCTGTAGTTTCCGATTAAGCAATTCCATCTGCAATATAGTGAGCATTTCCTCATCCCTTAAATCAGAGTTCGATGCCAGTGCAATCGCAAAGTCCAGCATTTTGAGAGAGAGGGTGAGTATCAGATTTCAGTTTCTGTCTCTTCCTTCCTTTGTCTCAATTTTTCCCACGACATACCAAGTCGCCGCCATTTCTCCGAAGCCGGAGTATAAAGACCAAAACTTCAAACGGAGATATTTTTTCCCCAGTTAACCCCCGAAGGGAGATCTCAACAGACTCAGTTTTTAAATTCCAAGTACTTTCTATGATTGTTGTAGCAGCAGTCACTTAAAGGGTTAATCTCTTTCGCCACTCGAAGGGAGGGAGGCGGGCTGCCTTTCTTCTTCCCCCCCCCCCCGAGGGTTCCAGGAATACAAAGAGTCAATCAATTACTCACAGCCTCTGGGTTCTTACGCCTCACTCAAGTATAAGCCGAGGGCAGCTTTTTCAGCACAAAAAATGTGCTGAAAAACTAGGCTTATACTCAAGTATATACAGTAAGTTTCCTCACCACAAACCTCTGAGTAAACTAAGCAGTCTTGGAATAAGAAAAGAAATCCTTTTATGGATTATTAATTGAAGAACAGGAAGCAGAGAGTAGGAATAAATGGACAGTTCTCCCAAAGGAAGGTTCGAGGTGGAGTCCTCTAAGGAGAACTAGTCCTATGATATCACACACCCGCTACATTTAGGAAACAAGCAAGAAGCATGCACTACAAAATTCCCAATTTAAATGTCACAATCATACCTCATCTTAATAAGCCACAATATGCATGAACCTTTTGCTTGCATTCAAAGCCCCCTCCCTTCTCCCTTCACAGTGTGCAGCAATTAAAACACATAGGTTTCCAGTTACCACAATTTCCCACTTCATCTTTATCCTTCTACAAGAAACAATGGATTCTAGATAGCTGTGCATAAAAACATTTTGACTATATATTGGTCAGCTATTTTAATATTTGGATTCCACACAGCCCCACAATTCACTGTCACTTCTGCTCATATTCCACATGAAGTGCAACGGAAGAATGACTAACACAGAAAACTAAAGACCACAAATAAAGTGACATAGAATAACTTTAACATGGTATGATTTTCTTGAGATTACAAAACGTAAGAATTTAAATAACAGGCCTCTAGGCTGCATAATACAGAGTATAAGCCTCATAATGAGACAATTTAGCTCTCAGGATAGAAGAACAAAAGGACTCACAGAAAACAACAACTCATATACACTCAAAGATTATCATGACTAGACTGTCACACTGTGACCTTGTTGGCGCCTAGCTAATCTGACAATATTTTGTAGTGCATTGTTTCAAATCAATAACTAATTAACAAAGTACAAAAGAAGTTACACTCTTTCTGAGACTCCTTGTTAAAAATGGCTTTTGGTTGCACATGGGCAGAAAGGTCGCTTTTATGACATCTTCACAAGTCTTTCAACATCCTGCCACTGTCAGATTAAATTACTTAAAGCAATTAATCGTCATAAGTTAAAACAGAAGCACATTTGTTACAGCCGGTTGTCATAATGACATGGTGAGTAGTTGTTTTGATATGAATTTCTTCTACTGACCCTCTATCATATCTTAATTTTTTTGGTTGACCTAGCTGGAAGATTGGGAGCAAATCCTAACCAGCACAAGCCATGCATAGCTGGTGTGGGTGGGAGGGCGTGAGAGAGGAAGTACATACTAAAAGCAACTAAAAGGATATTCCACGCATCTTTAAAGTTTTCAGTTATTTAAGTGTATTAAGTAAATATATGTTTTAAAAAATCATTCAGCTTATTATTCATTAAAAAAACATTGCAGCCATGAAAGCAAGGGAAGAGGTCAAGATCAGGACCATAGCATTCAAGGAAGGGAGGGATTAACACACCATACTTTTGATGAAAATCAGACAAGAGTAATTTGGACAAGTCTGAGGACTCTGTCATTCTGTGTTCTACCATCTTCTTAGGAATATGCAGTAAACCTCAGTAAATCCATGCTGAAAAGATACTTAAAGTAGGTGGATTTTTCATAGAGACTATTAGTGCAACATTAACATTTCCAGCATCAAAAACTGTCCCAAAGAGTGGAGCTGCTGCAACAAAATTGAGTAAGAACAAATTTTAGGTGGCGAGAATAAAATTGAGTGTTGTATTGCAGATGGTTGCGGAAGAAAGGGGGAACCCCAATAACTCATGGAAGGGGCCTCCATTTGATATCCTTCCTCTCGAGTCCTCTCCATTCAGCACACTCTTGACCCAAAAAGAAGCTTCTGTTTGGAGGGGAGATGAGAAAGGCAGCTTCTATAACCTGCAGGCTTTTCTTTTGATACAATCCTACGTTTAAGCCTTAGTCAAACTAATATTCTTTTTAGGGTTGCAAAGAGATAGTGTGTGTTTGGCATAGCCGGTACTACAGGTAAAGTGAATTGAAGAATCCTGAATGCACTCAACTGAATGTGCTTTTGTGTGTGTGCAGGTGCTCTCTCCTATTCTCCACCTTCTTTTGTCTAGCCGCCTTCTGCCTTGCCACTTCCACTACTGTTTTTCTTCTGTTTCGCCTTGCGGGCTATTGCCGTTGCCGTAGGCGCTGCTGGCATAGGGAACTGCTGCTCCACCAACATTTGTGCAGGAAGGTGAACCTGTTTAGAATGTCAACAGGGATGGTCTTTCCATTGCTTTGAACTGTCACATGTATGATTATCTCCCTGCTGGAACAACGTAGGGTTGCCATATTTCAAAAATTCACCCAAAAGTCAACACTTCCGGACGTAACTCAGTACAAGATACCCTTCTTGTGTCATTGATACTTCACCAGTGGCAAATGGCACAGACAGATGGGTGTGTGATTGGCGTACAAGTTGCAAAGTAATTCCTTGCCTGGCATGAAGGTTGCAACGATTGCAGAGAAGCTGAATGGATTCTCTGTCTCCACAATGGAAGATATACCTGTAGGACAGATCCCATTGCCTGAACAAACTTTTGTAGGAGATGTACCTGAAGAACTGAGCCAAATAGTAGTGACAAGAGATGAAGTTTTAGGACTCATAGACAAAATAAAAAGTAACAAATTGCTAGGTCCAGATGGCACCCACTTGAGAGTTATCAAAGAACTCAAATGTGAAATTGCTTTTCTTCACAAAAGGGGGGGGGACCTTGTCCCTAATATCAGCTTCTATACCTCAGGACTGGAAAGTAGCCAATGTAAGATGGATTGTTTAAAAAAAAATCCAGGGGGAAATCCTGGGAATTATAGGATGGCTAGTTTAATGTCTCTCCTAGGAAAACTGGACAAATTAGGGAGAAGGAGAGCCTGGACAGACCAATTTTTCCTTTGTTTGGCTTTTGCTGATTGGCTCTAGCAGTTTCAGGCAGAAAGCATGGAGGGAGAAAGCATGGATTAGAAATGTTCCCATAGGAAATATTGGAAATAATCAGCTCGTTATGTGAACACTCACCTTATTTACCAAGAATGCACTGTACTCAAAAACTGGGACCTACATGTATATATGGAGTTTAACAACATAAATAGTTTATGTTTAATGATGACTTCTAAAAGAATTTAATAGCAGCAGCTATTTACTTGAAATAGTGCTTTATTAACTTGTATAAAATTTAACAGTGGCTGAATACATATACTGCAAACTAAGAATTTTTTTAATGGAATACTAAATAGAATTATTGATGTGATATCACAGAAAGAGTGAAAACTCTAGTCTCTTCTCTGGAAACAAACCCTCCATCTCCAGTGTTTCAATTATCATTATTCAGATGATCAACTTTAAAACCATTGCCACTTCCACTGAAACAAGATCTACCAGTAACCACAAAAGCATTTCACTCTTTCTGAACAGCCTGTTCGATACATTTAAAACACAAGTTACAAAACCATTCAAAATAGTCAAAGCAGGTTATTTTCATTTTGTGTTTAAACTAGAATCTTGAATAAGTTATGCAGTAATTTCATTCTCAGCAGTGCCCTTATTGGGGAAGCTCAATGGAATAAATATTTCCACAATACTAAAATGCTTACTTGACTAAAGAAAATGCATTTCAGTTTGGATTAAGGAAAGTAAACCCTGCAGTGTCCATGACAGTTTCGTGTTTATGCCAAGGAACAGCATGGCAAGGTTGTTGGTTTTTTTTTTTTTTAAAGAGACCCCCATTGACCCTTTTGACCTTAAGAGACATGGAGCATTATTAATGCATTTAGCACTACTCTGAGTGAATGAAGAAGTGTGTAGAAGCACCAGAATCCAAAGCTATTTGAGGGTTACCATTTTTCTTTTAAAAAAAGTTTGACTGGGTATTATAGCGAAACATATATACACAAATTCTTAAGAAAGCATCAGACAGATACTTAGCTAGCAGCATTATTTATGTATATGAAATTGTGCCAATAATATTTGTTGTCCCTGTCTAGCTGACCCAGTGACACAAGGAACATTACAATATCCAATGGATATGAATCCAATGATAAAACTTCTGCCACCCCAGTGCTTTGGTTTAGCATATAACTGCTATAATTTTTGTTCTTTTAGTAGTCCTTGGGGAAATATAATGAATTGAATCTCAATTAGATTGTTTTAAATGAAAACAAACTTCATTACCACTTCTGTCAGAGAAGCTTCAAAAAGCTGTATGATGAGGGTCAACTAAAGTGATGCAGTCATTGCGAACAACTATTTAAGTGGCCAATTTAAATGAAAACAGGAAAAATAGGATTAAAAGTTTCCCTGAGAGATTTCATGACTCTGTGGAGTATTGTTCCTTGCACACTTAAAAAGGAATGCTGTTTCAAAAATGAAGAAAAGGCCTCAAAGCAAGTACGAAAAAGTAAATATCTGCAAGCTGGCTTAAAATGTAGTCAGATAAAAACAGATAACCAGGAAATAAGAAACTCCTGTCTCCCTATTCATTTCTAGACTGATTTGTCACCTTTGCCTTCAGAGCTCTCAATGGATTAAAAGCCATGTTGCAATATTGTTTAAATAATTCAATAATAATAATATTTATCAGAGATTACAGAATAAAAGTTGTCAGCAGGTGACTCATCCATAGATGAAGAGGGTTATTTGGTAGTAAAGAGTGAACAGCTTTTGAATTATCAAAATTGAGTTCATGTCTGCTACCTACATTTATGAAGCAGAGTCCTTCCTAATCACCCTTCTTTACAAAAGCTGGTAGAAAAAATGTGACCAACCAGTCTTCTTTGGAAAAAACTTAAAACAATAAAAAAAATCCTAGATTCGTTGCAGTAAATCTAATTAGATACATCGGTTGGGATCCACAAAGGTGTTTTGTGTGATTCAAATGCAGCCATTGATTTCAGACTTTCAGGTCACAACCCTGACATTTTATCTAGCCATTTATAATCTTTTTAAAGAACTGGACTTCGGAAAATATGTTTGGCATATTTTTCTACCTATTTTGTGGAAATAACTTTTAATAACTGGTGCCTAATAGTTCCTCATCTGAAAACCGTTGTACTGGTAGCTTCTCTGGACATGAGACACAGAGGCTGTCCACTATAAATCAGAAAGATTGTGTGGTCAGTGTTGGCCCAAGACATTTTGTTGCCTAAAGCAGAGTGCAAATTGCATTCCTAATACTCCCAGGACTAACACTCTAAAAAACTTCTTGCTGCACTATTCAAAACCATTTCCTAGCCTATTTTATTCCCCTATCACATGATGCTACCTGAAGCAAGTCCATTCACTCTGCAATATACCTGTAACAGAATGCAGTTATGAATTAACATTTTTCAGAACTGCCACTCTTGTGCATATGGCTTTCAAATAAATTCAGATTTGTTGTTGTTGTTCAGTCGTGTCCGACTCTTCGTGACCCCATGGACCAGAGCACGCCAAGCACGCCTTTCCTTCACTGCCTCTCGCAGTTTGGCCAAACTCATGTTAGTAGCTTTGAGAACACTGTCCAACCATCTCATCCTCTGTCGTCCCCTTCTCCTTGTGCCCTCCATCTTTCCCAACATCAGGGTCTTTTCTAGGGAGTCTTCTCTTCTCATGAGGTGGCCAAAGTACTGGAGCCTCAACTTCAGGATCTGTCCTTCTAGTGAGCACTCAGGGCTGATTTCTTTAAGAATGGATAGGTTTGATCTTCTTGCAGTCCATGGGACTCTCAAGAGTCTTCTCCAGCACCATAATTCAAAAGCATCAATTCTTCGGCGATCAGTCTTCTTTATGGTCCAGCTCTCACTTCCGTACATTACTACTGGGAAAACCATAGCTTTAACTATACGGACCTTTGTCGGCATGGTGATGTCTTTGCTTTTTAAGATGCTGTCTAGGTTTGTCATTGCTTTTCTCCTGAGAAGCAGGCGTCTTCTAATTTCGTGACTGCTGTCACCATCTGCAGTGATCACAGAACCCAAGAAAGTGAAATCTCTCACTGCCTCCATTTCTTCCCCTTCTATTTGCCAGGAGGTGATGGGGCCAGTGGCCATGATCTTAGTTTTTTTGATGTTGAGCTTCAGACCATATTTTGCGCTCTCCTCTTTCACCCTCATTAAAAGGTTCTTTAATTCCTCCTCACTTTCTGCCATCAAGGTTGTATCATCAGCATATCTGAGGTTGTTGATATTTTTCCCGGCAATCTTAATTCTGGTTTGGGATTCATTCAGCCCAGCCTTTCGCATGATGAATTCTGCATATAAGTTAAATAAGCAGGGAGACAATATATAGCCTTGTCGTACTCCTTTCCCAATTTTGAACCAATCAGTTATTCCATATCCAGTTCTAACTGTAGCTTCTTGTCCCACATAGAGATTTCTCAGGAGACAAATGAGGTGATCCGGCACTCCCATTTCTTTAAGAACTTGCCATAGTTTGCTGTGGTCGACACAGTCAAATGCTTTTGCGTAGTCAATGAAGCAGAAGTAAATTCAGATTATTAGTGCATAAAAGCTGTTGTTTTGAAAAATTGCATAGCACAAGCATTTTTTTTTAAAAAAATGATCAGATAAACCTAATATCCAGCAGCTGAGGAAAACATTTGTGATGGGAGCCACAAGTAATTTATAATCAGCATATTAACCACAGGTTGCAAATATTCCTCTTTCATTCCATCTAAACCAGGGTTAGGGAACCTATGGCCCTCTGATGATGCTGGACTACAGCTGTTATCTGACCCAGCAAACATAATCAATGGTCAGGGGTGATAGGAGTTGTAGTTCAACAATATATGGAGGAAACCACATGGGCTGCCTCTGTATTTCACATACATTATCACTATAATGTACTAATGCTGCTTATTTTGAACTTGAATTCTACGTATGTCTAATCAGAATTAAGTCAAAGGAGTTCCATAAGACTTATCCCAAGATTATTATTATTATTATTTATTTCATTTATGGGGCATCCCTAAGCAATTTACAATATAACATACACAAAGCAGTTACATATATAAAAACAACTGCATATATCTAAGTAATTCTATAAAAAGCAATTATAAAAACAGTTTAAAAACACCACCACATACAGCAATTCAACAACAACAAATCCAATCCAGAAACCAGCTTGGATAAAGATTTTAGGAAAACTTGGTTGTAAAATGAATATCTTTAACAGGGTCCAAAAAGACAAAGAAGGTACCTTGCCTGATATGTAATGGGAGAAATTTTCATAGGGTAAGAGCTACCACACAAAAGGACTAATTGTGACATCATGCAGAATGCACCTCCTGATAAGATGCTATCTGCAGGATACCCTCCCTTGCAGAATGCAGTGATTGTTGGGTATGTAGAATAAATTCCACCCCCCCTTACCTGGTGCAGGGAGCAACAAGTGTAGCCCAGCACTGCCTTTTCTGGGTTTGGAGGCAGTTTTCTGCCCTGTGTGGCTGTACTGCTGTCTGAGAGATCTTGCAAGACACTGGGAGCCAATGAGCAGGCTCCCAGTGGATGGAGCTTTAAACTCTTACGGGTTTAAGAGTGTGAGATGCGGTGTCATAAGCATCACAGTTCTTGCTGAACTTTCCTTCCAACCCTCCCTCTTCTACAGGTTTCCAGGACTGTTCTGAAAGTGGGTTTACAAACTAGCTTGCATACCTTCCTATGGATACTTATCAATCACTGTTTTCAGGGCCTGGTAGGATGTTCCCTGCTGACAAATTGGGCTACATTTGTAGATTTTGCCTACCTCATAGCAATTGCCACAGTTATAAAGTGGAAGAGGCATTGGGCTGGATCCTCAGGGGAGCTGGCTGGGTGCTGTCCCTGTGCTCCAAAGTGGGGTCCTCCAGGGGGATCTTGGAGGGCAGTGCTTCTGTCCAGATGCCCATTCAGGGGCTGAAGGGGCCCTGGCATCCCCTACTAGTGACCAGAAATATTCTCCAGATGTGATATGTGCCATAAATTTGGTTACCCCCAATTCCTGATCCACCAGCAAGTGGGCTTGTTGATCATTGTATACATGCCCAATGCCTGTGCCAAACCTTTCCATCTTGTGGCCAATGTGAATCCAACTCTTATCTCCTGGTATTGATTTGTTGTCTGTGCCCCTCACCATGACTCCATTGTGTCTGGGACCCAAAGAGGCACTCTTTTAGTATCTGGTCCCAAGCTGTATAATTGTGTATAGGAGTGCATAATAATCAACTGTCTTATTTCAGGGCAGACCAATATTACCTACTCAGAATGGCAGCAGCTCTCCAGGATTCTAGGCAGAGGTTTTTGCCTCACTTGCTACCAGATCCTTTTAACTTGAGATAGTGGAGTTTGGGGACCTTCTGTATATAAAGCATTTGCCCCCCACTGAGCTATGGTCACCCCACTAAAAATCATCTCCTAAAAATATTGGGGGAATGGGAAAGGGTTAGGGAAGAATTTACGGAAGTACTTAAGAGAGTAGTCAATATTTTTGTATGACAACTTGGTCTCTCAAAGAAAATATGAGACTAGAGGTGAAACTCGAAAAATTAGAGTATCATGGAAAGGTTCATTTCTTTCAGTAATTCAACTTAAAAGGTGAAACTAATATATGAGATAGACTCATGACATGCAAAGGGAGATATGTCAAGCCTTAATTTGTTATAATTGTGATGGTTATGGTGTACAGCTGATGAGAACCCCAAATTAACAATCTCAACTTTGGGGTTTTCATCAGCTGGACGCCACAATCGTCACAATTATAACAAATAAAGGCTTGACATATCTCGCTTTGCATGTCATGAGTCTATCTCATATATTAAACTCCAGTAGCTAATGAAGACAATTGCTTACATAAATGGATTTTCCCACGATATTCTAATTTTTCGAGTTTCACCTGTATATATCATCAATTTATTTATTGCATTAGACATATGGCCATAGCACATAGTAAAAGACCAGGCAGTGGCCTGGCACAATTATACAAAAAATACTACAGATACAGTTAAAACATTGGAGGTAAAATCGTGCTGGAAAATACAAATAAAATAAAGAGCAATAGCAGGGCATGACGACAGAGTCCATGTCAGGAAGGTACATACCGTAGGACTAAGGCTAAGGAAAGTTAGCCAAAAAGGTGGTCCTGAGTTTCAGGGTCTGTAATATGTAGATGGCCACTCCACATGAGATCAAGGGGTTGGCATCTGCCAGTAAGTATTTCATGCGGTCAACGTCCCTGGCGATAGTCAGCGGGATTAGAAGGAGAAGCCTAGGTCTTATTGAGGCATATAGTGTATATATATTCCAAGAGGAAGGAGAGGACCACATTAAAGAGTATAACACAGGGGTCAGCAAACTTTTTTAGCAGGGGGCCGGTGCACTGTCCCTCAGACCTTGTGGGGGCCCGGACTATATTTTGAAAAAACTATATGAATAATTCCTATGCCGCACAAATAACCCAAAGATGCATTTTAAATAAAAGGACACATTCTACTCATGTAAAAACAAGCTAATTCCCAGACCGTCCACGGGCCAGATTTAGAAGGCGATTGGGCTGCATCCGGCCCCCGGGCCTTAGTTTGGGGACCCCTGGTATAACACAAGCTTAATAGCACAATGAGCAGAAATACTGTGTTCTTCTTGCAGAGCTTTCCTGCTGCCATTCCTCCTGTTGTCACCTTCTGTTAAGAAAGCTTCTCTCTCTCATCCTTTTCTCCTATTTAAAAAGTTTTATACTAACACACAGGTATTTCATTCATCTAGATAAATGGCAAAAAGCCATACACTTTGCTACTGTTATTACTACTGATCAAGCTTGCAACTAAGCTAGTGATAAACAAATGGGGGGTGACTTTTCTCACCCCTGTTCCCATGCCACCCACCACTAATCAAAATAAGTTATATTCTAGATCCTAGAATTAGATTTTTTTCATAAATGAACATACATTTTAAAAATAAATAAATAAATAATTGAATCAATACTGTGTTTGTTCTAAAGGGTTATGACAAAGGTTGCTTGCAGCACATTTCCCAACATTATATGCTAATTTCCTTACTTTTATCTCTTATTGATTCTTATTTTGCATTAATTGCCAATGAAGGGAACTTTTACACAATCCACTGAAGAATTTATAAAAAATTAAGTTGCAATCAAATATATTTAAAAGGTGCGGACCTAGGTTAAAGGATTGTTGCAATTTCACAGATGCAAAATAAAATTTATAGACAACTGGGAAATATGCATGCATGCATCATGTGTGCCTTAATGTTATAGTTAAGGTTTATCTAATACCATGCAGATGGAAGAAAATTTGTCTCTTTATGTTCCATACAATCTATGCTGGAATATAACAGCCAGGATCCAAAGAAGCAAAGCTGGTTTTTCTTGAATAGTAGCCCCCTACAATGCATCATGACATTTTCTGAAATTGAGGGGAGTTTCAAAAAGTTTGGAATAAAATGTAGAGATGCGGCTCTTCAAAGTACCAAATAAAAAATAAAAAAATCCTTCCAGTAGCACCTTAGAGACAAACTAAGTTTGTTCTTGGTATGAGCTTTCGTGTGCATGCACACATCTGAAGAAGTGTGCATGCACACGGAAGCTCATACCGAGAACAAACTTAGTTGGTCTCTAAGGTGCTACTGGAAGGATTTTTTTTTTTACTATGGCAGACCAACACGGCTACCTACCTGTAACTCTTCAAAGTAAACATTCTACTAGATGAGTTCAAGCTCTTGGGCTAATCTAAGTTTGCATCCCAATTTTTTTTTTTTTTACTTAAGTTCAGCAATGAATATGCTTTAGAGTTTATTGGCTTGGGAGCTATGTTTCAGAATAAACATTTGCCAGTATGAACAGCAGCAGCCTCTGGTGGTCTGAATGAAATAATGTGTCCATAAACACAGGAGAAATATATTTTAAGGCATGAAAGTATATACTGTACGTTCAGCTATTTGACTCCTTAAAAATATACTTTCATATAATTAGGTAATGTACAATGCCTTAATTAAATAATCTCATGTGAAACATTTTCTTTTGTATAGAATGTTTTATTTAATTCAAATTTCCACTGAGTTCTTCCTTAGATTTGAACGAAATATAATCCTATGTAACATGACATTTTTCTTTTGACTACTGAACATAGTTGGCAGATGTTTTTAGGAACAAAAAATTGTCTTATAAGAAAACACAGTAAGTAAGCTTTCCTGCCATATTGTGTGAGATGAAGTTTATTACCCAGACCAAATCAATCCCCTTAACAAGCTGTAACATACATTGGCAAGTACATTATTTCATAGTTAAAAAATTTACAGCTTGAAACAATAAGCACTTTGATCTTTCAAGCTGTACTCTTAAAGCTTCAGAAGGTACGCATAATCTGCTAGTTAGTCATTTCTATTTATATTCGTCTCATAGAAAAGACTTAGCAAAGACCTCCGTTCTGTTGTAGCTTATGGTTGTAAATATGGATTACCATAGAGGTTTGTGTAGAATTCTTGAATAATGGAAAACTGGGCCATTCACAGATATTTAAGTATATATTAGTTACAAAAGAGAGAGTAATAATTAAAATAACTAAGTTATAAAGCCATATTCAAGCTTTTGCTGAATACATTACTTAAAAAACAAGCAAACCCAGAACACAACCAGTATAGACCATTATGCAGATGGTATTTAACTGATATTCAGTTGTGTATTTTGAAGTGATAATGCACTCAGTAAAACAAGATTTTCTCTTGCATAGGAGTATTGTCTTCTCTATTTTCTGCAGCTATGTTGTGTGTGTGTGTGTGTGTTTAATTATTAACTAGTATTGGTATTTCTGTCTGCCTGTCTTTGGGTATAACTCCACTGTGTTTTGGTGACATCCCTTATGAGTTTATGAGAGTTGTCAACCAGTGTTCTCCTAGTAGGAATCAGCACAAACTGTATTTTTTAAAAGTCTGCTGAGCATACTACAAACCTTTCTCAGAGCCTAGTACGTACTACAAGACTGGAAAACAGCACCTTGTAATGCAAGTCATGTAGATCTACCTTAATTTGTCTGCTCATCAGATGCCTAAACACACAGTAATGTGGAATTTAATAGGTAAATTTGCAAAACAAAGGAAAACAAAAAACCACTGTGAAATAGTGAGAAATAAATATATTATCACTGTACATACAGATATACAGAAGAGCAATGGTGTGACAACGCCAACTTTCAATAATATAAGTTCACTACCTATAATGGTCCAATCTTAATTCATACGCTAGCAAAAAAAGAAACAAAAGGGTTGGTCTTCTCATAAACAATGCATGAAGTAATTGAAAGTAATTTTGAAACATCCGTGCTATGAAATCTGCCTATTTATTTTGACTTTCAGTGTGTTCTCAATGAATTCAACCTGGGAAGAGTTGGGACTTCAAGGACTGTGAATGTCATCAATTTCTCCCCTCTGCAGCCCCCACCCCCAAAAGCAGGTCACCAAGGGATGTGGCCCTCTGGTGATGCTTTAGTTGTGAAGATATACTTGAATTCTGAGGTGTGTTCTGCTTGTGCAGTGAAATCTTTGGCTCTAAGCTGTATTCTAATAGGTGACCTGGATTAGCAGGCAAAAAAGAGCAATGTAATGGGTAGTACATGTAGTGGCCTTCTCACCAAACATCGGATTGAAAGCAATTCATACTTAATGATACAGCACTGTGACTCAGGTCCTGTTCTCAGCCTAACTACCCAAACCCAAAGAGAAACACAGGAAAGGGTCTCAAATCTGGGCAGCTGTACAACACCCTGCGCGACACCAAGGTTCTCTTACCTTAAAAGAGAAGGAGGTGCTTCTCTTAAAGTGGAGCAGACTAATGAATAATCTACTGCACATCATATAAGGCAGTAACAAGGAAAAGCCAACACTTTTCAGTTGCTTTTTAAAATACAGCTATTATTTTCCTCACTTTCCTGTTCCTCACTTCATTCATATAGACATGCAATTGGTTCCTATTTCTTTCATTTTAGCATCTAAAGTTTAACTTATTAGTTAAACTGTATTTGTTTTATACATTGAAGTCATCTAGAGTAGTATTAATCATCATTATAATGCAAAAAAATGCAAAACATTCCTATTTTTTTCTCTGGGTTTACACTATTCAATCATCCTAGGTATCCTAGGCAGAACATTCTAATGACACCGGAGCATTTATGATATATTTTATTCTTGAATAACAATGCAAACTCCTATAAAAAGAGCTTTGAAAATTGCATGACTATGTCTCAAATGTATAATGCATCATATGTATATGAAGCAGAATGTGTCAAAGTGCAAATAATATTGTTTGTGCCCCCTGCAGAATTAGAAATCCTTGGGTAGCACTGTTATAACGATCCCATGCTGCTAGTATTACAAAGTGCAAAGGTTCACTGGCTAAGAAAAGAAAAGAGCAAGGGGCAGAATTTCTTCACTGCACTGTTCTTGAACTATTTTGGCTTAAATATTTATTAAGGTATTTATTAATAACTGTCTTCCTTTATCTTCCTTCAGAAGTTTAGCTGAAATACAGTGGGTGGGTACTCATTACGAAATGCTACATTATATGGTAAAGCTACAACCATACAATATCAACATCAGAATTTTGCCCACTATATTATTAATTTATCAGGCAATATGCTAAAATATTAGACTATCATTTAATATTCTTGCTTCTTAGGAATATAACAGCATAATGCTGCAAACTGTCACCATCTGTAAAACATGTTGCCTAAACTGTATTTAAAGAGTGTTTCTGAAAGACAGACCTTATACACACATCTACTCAAAAAACATTTCATAAATTACTTTTCAAATCAGTCCTTGTCTCTGGAATGCATATTATGTTCCCTAGGGCTTTATTTGAAGTTTCTCTTTGAAATTAAGTACGATTTCCAACCCCACCCCACCCCCCACACACTTTCACATTGAATGCAAATGAAAATAACAATAGAAAGAAGACAGTTTTACTTTTAGTAATTGGGAGTTATATAAATGAAGAAAAATCACATTTTTAGAGTGCAACTATGTATGTGAAATTAAAACATTTTTCTATTAAACAAACTAGAGCAACTTACTCTAATATACAATTGCACTGTTTCCTTTTCTTTTTGTGGATTCCGATATTTCTCATAGAAGTCCCGTCGCTTCTTTGTATCTTTTTGGATTTTATCTTTTCTCTCTCTCTTTTCTGCAGGTTCATCTGAGCTATCAGGAGACAGCTGTACTTGGGCTTTTGTCTTTTCAATCTCAATATAGTTCTCATTCGGATTCAGTACTATTACTCCATAGCCTTCCTGTGTCAGAGGAAGAAGAAAAAGAATACATACAGATTTTGCCTTTGAAATGGTTTTATTTTATTTTATTGTCTTGAATGTATATTTAAGATATTTTCATAAACTGGACAAAGGATAGAGCTGTTTCAATTCATTTTGTGTTTGTATGTGATTTAATTTACAGTCTACATTTATGTTCACTTATTTGCCTAGTTCTTTTTAACCTTTTAATAACTTTTCAATATTGTATGCAATTCTTCAGAAAGTAGGTTTTTTTAAATAAAAAAGTGATCATAGAAGAAACACATGGTCACTAGCATATATAGCTAATGCTTCATTGACAAGAACTTTTACTTTTAGCAACATTGCCTCTTTTAAAAACTATTCAGGCAGCTTTATGCTCCAATCTCATGTGCAGTTAGTTTTTTAAAATCAGAATGATTTCAAAGGGATTTAAGCAATCAAACTGTGTGTAGGATTACAGCCTAAACTATTAAACACTTTTGTCCCATAGCAGATAATTCACAAACTGATAGCTGAGTAACAATGAATCAATATAAACTGTGATTATTTGATGTTGCTAAGAAATCAATGAATTAGTTACCAGTTTAGACCTGAACAATTTTATTGGAATTATATGATGTATCATCTTCACAGACTTTAATATTTTATTTTTCTCAGAAAATGTTTACTAATGAAGAATATAGGAAAGCATGGTGCATAAAAAGCATGGTGCATTTTGTGTAGGTTAAACAAAATACTGAAATACCTATGCAAAAGGAGGAGAAAAGAAACAAAAGCAAAATAATAACACATAAATTGTGGATCTGCCTTCAAGATTATTTTGAAAATCTTATTTATAGTTTTCTAAACAAGTTCCAGGTATTGAAGTAAAACTCATTTTAACCTAGTTAAACCAACAAATAACGTCCGCCTAACAGACCAAATGAGCAGATGAAAGACTACCTATATAGATGATCAAAGTTAACAAAGGATACTTTATTTGGTGTTGCTTTATTCTAATCTATGTAGCTATTCAAAAATCTTGTAATGCATTGTAGTAACTGTCAGGTAGACAGATTGTCACTTGGTGATTTTCTACAGTTGGACACACTCGACTAGTTATTAAAATCACATTTGAAGAAAGTTCTTACTCCTCTTCCTTGTGCCTGTACAACTTTACACGCCCTTCTCAAATTTCTGCTATACCTTCTCCTCCCACCAAAACTAAAGTTAAAGAACACTGTTGCACTCTGTTAAGCAGGGTGAAATAGAGGCATTCAGTTCACTGTCTATGGTATAAGGGAACATGGCAAAAAGGTCACCACAGGCCAAAGAGAAAATTGCCTCCTAGTTTCTGTACCATGAGTAAGTGATCTCCTGTCATCTTTTCTCCCTCAGCTCTCTCTTCAGAGTGAACCTATGCATTCACACGTACCTTATTCTCTGTAATGGAGTGATCATGTATAAAGTAGAAATTGTACTAGTGCATAAGATGATTCAATTCAGATATATATGAAAATGAACTTAGGATCCAAATGTATAATATTCTGAAAAACAGATTCCTGCCTTCAGGGACTAATTCAAAACTACTAATCAAATAACACCAACTAAACAAAGCACCTTTCATACTATTTTAAACAACATGCAGAGAAAAAACTGGTTAACTTTTTATAACCATTCAGGAACGGTGCCCTGCAGAGCTCAGTGCTTTAGTTTGCTGTTCATGTTCCTGACCTGTTTATTCTGAGCAGATGTTCTGCGTATTGATTCTTTCTTACTTTCACTACAATGCAAGATGTAAAATTCATGTATTTGTTATGATTTTACATGTGTAACTGAAATGTGAAACTGTATCCACGTTTTGTTGCTCACAAAAACAGACACACATAAATCACCAGATAAGTAAAATTTGTCTAAGTTATTGATTATGTAACTGAAAATTACATGACTCATTTGTCCAATTTTATGAGGACATAATGTCAATTTTTCAAAGACACATCAACAGATGAAAAATGAATCCATTTCAAAAATCACAGCAACATAAATCAATTAAAGGATTTTTATCAATTAGGTTTTAAACAGCACAAACCAACCCTCAGTAGCTCTTTAAAACTTTTTCAAATACCATATTTGTTAGAGTAGTAATACATTAGCATGGAAATTCTATCATACACTTCATTGTTTCATTCTAAAAACCCATTATAAATGTTGCTTTGCTTGTAAGGAAGTTGATATAAAGTCATATTCTTTTCCATCTTTTGTCCTCAGCCACTTCAGCCTAAACTATATGAAGAAAAATAGGCATAGGAAAGAGGATTAGGTGTAATATACAATACTTGCCCAGATAAAAAGATGTAGAAATGCAACATAGCATATATAACCACAGCAGAATTTAACCTCTATCAGTTTTGCTAAACTGTTATCAACTCAACCTATCACAAATTAATCTATGTCTTTAACCATAGTATGACCTTTGTTTCCTCTTCACTTCTGCAAACAATGTAAGGTTGGTTTTTTAAAAAGATTTCATTGGGGTCTTTAATATTTATATTTCAATCTGCATGATTTTTGAATAGCACACTTGTAAAGGAAGTTATTCAGTTTAATACGTAACATAAAATTGTTCTATTACCAAATTATCAATGTCAAAGCCCAAATAACTTCTGGACATTACCACTGGCTTCACCGAGTTAAAGCAAAGTGGACATCAACCTATGTTTAGGTAAAGATTTAAAATATGCTGTGGCAAGTAGTAAGACAAAGCTATGGTTTTATAAAAAGGGCATACAACCGGTAATGTACTTTTTAGGAAAAGTGAGCAAATACTACTCTACGACCTCAATTTAGGCAGAAGCACACACCCCCCCCCCACATATTTAAATGACTATTCAGAATAGTATCAACTACTAGTCTTGTTTCTAGTCCAGGTGGCCCAATTAGGTGTAAGAAAATGCCTTCAAAAATTAAACAAACCCATAGGTTAACTTCTTAATATTAGTTTCATTTTTAAAAGCAACCATTTAATTATGTCTATATTTGGAAAGCCATATTTTCTAAGTTAAGTAACATTTTCAAAGATAATTGCCAATACTGCTTTTTCTAACCTTATTAGATAAATCTCTCTCCCTTTCCCCAATACAAATACGCTTTGCAAATTGTTAGAAATATTGGTACCAACCAACTGCAAAATACTATATTTGAGACAGAATACAGTATTCAGTAATCTTCAAGTCCATGTGCACAGACCAATTAGTTTTCAGGACAGATGCAGGAAAACGAAGCTTTTTGCTAGATACCCAATTTGATAGTATCCAACATCAGTTCTAAAATCTATTGGGCAGAACATATACCACAAGGATATTATCTGATATCTCTCCAAATTCTATTGCATTGGGTGGTGTAAATTACGAAGACATTCCAAACAGCTATTTCAGAAAGCTTATATTCAATTTTATATATGAGCTTACTTGACATTCAGATGATAGATGAAGTAAAAGCGAGCTTATACAGACAACTGTTAGTAACTACACAGAATCCAAAGAATGCTTTGCATCAAGTGTCACACAAAATGCCACAAGTGTGTTAGGCAGCAAAATATAATGGTCACATCCTGTTTTGGAAGTCTCTATAAAATGCCCCATGCTCTCTGTATATACATAAAACTAATATAGCATATTAGTTTTAGCATATTAGCCAGTAATAGGATAGTCAATAGCAATAACAAGTGTTTTAGATATATTCTGGAATTCTACAAACCTCTTATGTCTGGAAAATGAATAATGAGCTGAAAGCATTCAGTCCTGCATATTAATTCACCAGAATGGGATGCCATATGTGACCAGAGAGGTCAGAGGCTAGAGTGGAATCCCTTGACCTATGCAACTATCTTTCTGGCCTGTAAGTAAGAATCTGTAGCAGATCATTTTCTTGAGCTTTATCAATTTGATTCTTTTTTTAAAAAAAAGAAACCCATTTACAACATTTGAAGCAAGATCAAAGTTAATCCTCAGGAAAAGCAACCCAAAAAGCTAAGATCTGTAACTGAGATTCGTGCATGTTTAAAATAGACATAAGAATGGCCATTCATCTTTTTGAAAGATGTATGTTCTGTTTATTTCCCATCTTTTTCATAAGAAGTGTACCTATGTGTCACTGTTGCAACATCCTAGGTGCAACAGTAGGATGAGGTCATGACAACCAATCAGAAGTCACTAGTGAAGCGTAAAAGTAAACATAGCTGTTGGAGATGCAGCTCAGCTTGAAAAATGCCCCCTCCATTATTTGAGCAATTTTCTCAAGACGTGACCTGAGACTGAAACGCCTGAAATGTCAGTTGACTCCTTTTTGTATTTCCACCCAATGTGCATTTTGGCAACTGCACCCTGCTAACACTTTGTAATATTTTCATCCCAGTTACACCTCATCTCTCAGGCTCCTGAATTCCACTGCTGTGTCCAAATGTGTAAAAATGCTGTATTACTGCCAAACACACATTGTTCAACCAAGTTTCCAACTTAAAATAGCTCATCAAGTTAGGCAGGAAAAGAAAACATGCCACAAAAAGTTTTTAGAGGACCACCTGTTGTCTATTATTTTTACATAGCACTTACTCATAAATCATAACACAGGGTAATTAATCAAGCTGTCAAAGAAAAGGTCAAAGGTTAGGTAGGGGAGTCAGAAGGTCATGCATGGGCTGATAGAGGTCAGGGTCACACCACATTCCTCATTATCAAGTTGGGATGAGAGACGGCCCAAGCAAACAAAAGTGAAAGCAGATGGAAAAGTGAGTGGATAAAAAAAAGAAAGAAAATTTCACAAACAAAAAGAAAAGTGAAAGAAGAGTGTCAGCTGCTTTCAAATAAAGAGCAGAATAGAACTGAAATACTCTGAAATGTGCTCAAAAGGTCTAAATACAACATTAAAAATTGTATTTTTATTCTTTACATGTAATATAGATTTATTTGAAAAATATTTGGTAGAAAACAAGCAACATAAAACTACATGCTCTTGATTAAGCTTCTTATACATTTTGCCTACATTTTCAGGCATATTAGGAAAAAATAGCTACTTTGATCATCATCATCATCATCATCAAATCCTGCTTTTCCTTTTATAGCTACAACCTATGGAAATGTAATAAAAAGCTTTTATTTGTATGAAAAATAGGTTTTGAACTATATTCTTCATACACACAAATGTTCATTAACACAAAGCATCATAAAAGTCCTTCTGGATGACACAAGAGTTATAAAATATTCTATGATTACACTGACCTGAATTAGATGCAGAATACTGTGCAAAATTAGCTGTCACCCTTTCCTCAAAATCTTTGTTAATCTCATTTTGAATGTTTGCAGCTTTATCAACACATGCATCAATGTCAGCTCCTTGGTTACTGAACCGCTGTACTTGGAAGAAGATATAATTAAAATGTTTTGGCACAGAAAAGGTGAAATTGTATCTTCCCCTGTTCCCTGAGGAGTCTGTAAAACATGTAGGATATATTGACAAACACACACCCTTGTCTAGAGCCCTGACATTCCAGGTCACCAACTGCTATTTATTTCAGAATATTTACACTTACCCATATGATCACCTGCTGTGTTACTAACTTTTAATGGCTGCTAAAAATGTAAGAATAAAAACCTCTTAATGTCTTTCTTTCCTGATAACTTTATCTTAATTCTGGAAAGGCTTCCTGCTCGTGTTCTAACCACTTAGATTAAGCGATATATAAATGCCTTAAATAGTAAATATATGTCTATAACTATTATTCAGGCATTCTAAAACCCTTGCATGATGTGAGAGCTGGGGCTGAGAGTGCTTATTGAAACCCCAGTTGGTGTCTCCATAGCTCTCCATGAGTTAGAGGGGTAACCTCTACAGTAGGAAGTCTTTTCTACCTGTGAAGGCTCCCTTTGTGTTTGAGAACCTTGATTTTCCACGGTTCTAAATTGTGTGGGGAGACAATTTGAATAGAAAAGTCTTCTTTGATGTAGACGTCATCCCTCCAACTCATGGAGGGCAATGGTGATGGGAGCAGAGAGTACCCTCATCCTTACCCACTTCTTATCGCCTGGGAGATTTAGATTGCTTGAGTAGCGCAACTATAAAAGAAATATGTAGTGTGTTGTTACTTGGAAATCCTCTTGTGTAATAATGTTGCAACTATCTAGATTTTAGAAACATGATAAACGTATCTAGATAATAACTGTTTATTTTGTTTATTCTCATACAACAATTTTCAGCAAAGACAATGCCATGAACTAGACTTAACAGGGAGCAGAAATGGATGCTTTCTTAGGTGGAAGAGAAGAGGCAATCACTGATTCTTCTTTCCCTGTGTTCTTCCAAAAAAATCTGCTACAGAGAGTTGGTGGACCCTGTGGAACAGCAAGGGAAGCGGCACTGGGGAATGCAGGATAGGAAATTAGACAAAAGTCTCCTCCCTCCCACCTGCAGGATTCAAGACCCTTTGGTTTGCACAGGGCCTAGTATGGTTCCAGCCCAATAAGAACTGAGTGTGATATACCGTAACACTTTCAATTGTAATTAGTAAACTAATTTCTCCAGGGTTAAAGAGCTGAGCTAAGTTATATTTCTCTAAAAGAGATGCTAAGAGCGCACACGGGACAAAACAAAAACACAAGGATGTGTTTCTTATATATTTTGAACCAGTGTTAATGTTCAGAACATATTTCTGATCTTTGTAGGCTGCTCTGGGACATTTTTCCAGCTGAAAAAGGGGTAAAAATGTTCTAAATAAATATGCTGTTACAATAATAAAGATGTCACATTAATAATTTTTTGGACCCTAATTAATTTTTTTTTTGGAAGTGTGACTTTATTTGATGGAAAATTAAAAGGTATAGTACTCCATACATTTACTTTCCCAACAAGCATGTGCTAAGGATGGGATATAGAAAACGCTGTGCTAGCATAACTTTGCAAGGCACCAGGACTGCAGCAATGCCATGATGACAAGGGCTTTACTGCAAATATAAATGGCAGAAAACACATTTGTTTTTTTTGTAATGAGGTGCAAAAATAGTATGTTTTTAAGAAATAATACAAAATATGGTGTATTCAATGGATTGGATGCAAACTGTGTCTTCTAGAAATGGAAGGACTCCTTCTGTTTACGGAAACCTTCTCTTTCAGAGGAGGAATCCTACTGGTGGAATGTGGAATAAGGTGTCTTTCATTTATTTCCCCTCTCCCCACAGCCCATATGCCTCCAAAAAAAATTGTTCCAGAGGGCTGGGGGCCCTTTGGAACAGCATGGGAATTGCTGCTGGGGAAAGAGAAACCAGCAAAAAATAGTCACTGTTCCTCCCACCCCACAGCATAATGTAACTACTGGTGGTGGGAAGAAACTCTGGATCTAAACCAATGTGAGCAAAAAACAAATTAACCATAGGAGTGTTCACATGTTACACTCAGCAAGTATACAAACTATGTACACAGTATCTCAGCTGTGAAAATTAACAAGTGTATGGATTAACATGTATAGAAACAGTATGCACCTGCATCCAGCGTAACATCTGAACAAGTCTACCTATCATCATGAGTCAATCCAAACTCTGTAGACTGTGGTGCATAACAGTGTGTTTACACCAATAATTTCGAGATATCGTTTGTGCAAGAATTCTATTATGTAACTTTATATTCTCTCACTTGAGTTCAAATGGGGGGGGGGGAAACATTCATGATTATACCCACAAGGTCACCCATTCTATCAAGAACTGGTGTGAGTAATGATTATAAGGTAAAGGTAAAGGGACCCCTGACCATCAGGTCCAGTCGTGTCCAGTCGTGTCCAACTCTGGGGTTGCGGCGCTCATCTCGCTCTATAGGCCGAGGGAGCCGTCGTTTGTCCACAGACAGCTTCCGGGTCATGTGGCCAGCATGACAAAGCTGCTTCTGGCAAACCAGAGCAGCGCACAGAAACGCTGTTTACCTTCCCGCTGGAGCGGTACCTATTTATCTACTTGCACTTTGATGTGCTTTCAAACTGCTAGGTGGGCAGGAGCTGGGACCGAGCAACGGGAGCTCACCCCGTGGCAGGGATTCGAACTGCCGACCTTCTGATCAGCAAGCCCTAGACTCTGTGGTTTAACCCACAGCGCCACCTGGGTCCCCTATAATAAGACTGTGTTACAAATATTATAAGACTGTGTTACAAATCAGAAAGCTCCCAGTTTGAATATCTTTTCTACCATGAATTCAACAGGTAGCCTTAGGCCAGCTATTTTCAATCAGTCACAGGCTATCTGCATTATAGGAATAGTGGTATTTGCCTACATTACAGGGTTTTTGTAAAGACTTCAAGATAATGTATATGAACTCCTTTGAACACACAAAAATGGGATGCCATTCTAAGTATTATTTTAAAAAAATATTTTTAGACTGCATTTTAAGCAAAGAGCCTAAAAAGTGGTTTACGATTTATCATACTGAGCAATCACAATTTAAAAATGAAATAAAACAAAATAAATTTAATCACAAAAACATTACTAAATCCAGCACTAGAGAAACAAAATATAGTCAGACTAAAACTGCGGGAGGGAGTGGAAGAAAGGAGTGCTTGGCGTGCTCTGTTTCATGGGGTCATGAAGAGTCGGACACGACTAAATGACTAAACAACAACAACAAAACCAGAACAGTCCAAGATCTAGCTATTAAAAACCAAAGTGAAGAGGAAGTATCTTTAAAGACACACGAATATATCAAGGAGAGGCACCTGTCTAACCACATGGGATTAAATTCTACAGCTGGGGAGCTACTACCTGTTTCAGGGCTCCTGAGAATGATCTTGAGGTGCAGGCACTTTGATATGGGTAGATGTAGAGCTTAAAGTAACCCAGTCCAAATATCCAGAGCTTGAAAGTGTTCATTACCTGCACTACAAATTTGGTCTGAAAATGCATTGGAAACCAGTGCAACCGGTAAAACATACGGTAGCTGTAATGTGCTCCAAATGCTTGGCACCAACCAATATCTCAGCAGCTACATTTTGCAAATAAATAAAGGTGCTTCATTGGAAAGAAATTACAAAGAAGCATATGCTCAAACCAGCAGAAGTATATATATGTCTCCTCTCCAGGAGAGTACCAAAAGCTGTCTTGGGGCAGAAATAGATTCTAAAAGTTGTTTGCTTTATCATATGCTAACTAATAGAAAAAGAAGAGAAAGGGATGGGACTCCAAGAAGTGAAGAAGAGAGAGGATGATGTGTGGGAAGGACTTTGCTGTGAAAGAGCAGAGTGGGAAGGTATTATAGGTCGAAACTACAACGTATCCTCAACCTCTAACAGAGAGCCAGTGTGGTGTAGTGGTTAAGAGCGGTAGACTGGTAATCTGGGGAGCCAGGTTCGCGTCTCCGCTCCTCCACGTGCAGCTGCTGGGTGATTGTGGGCTAGTCACACTTCTTTGAAGTCTCTCAGCCCCACTCACCTCACAGTGTTTGTTGTGGGGGAGGAAGGAAAAAGAGAATGTTAGCCGCTTTGAGACTCCTTCGGGTAGTGATAAAGCGGGATATCAAATCCAAACTACTCTTCTTCTTCTTCTTCTTCTTCTTCTTCTTCTTCTTCTTCTTCTTCTTCTTCTTCTTCCCTAACAGGAATAGTCCTGTTGAGGATTACAGCTAGCTAAATTGTAATGGGTAGGTGTGAAAAATTTGCCTTCTCCCTTCCCTCCTGGTTTTCCTTTTCCTTTGTCCACTTAGCTTTCTGTGGCTCTTGGAGTCCACTGAGCATGCTGATTGTTTTCCAGTGGCTTCTTTTTAGCACTCAGCCACCTGAGTACATTATTTGATAGGGCAAGTAGAACTCGCAGCAACAGCACTGTATCCTCATTTCCTAGTAGCAGAACTGTTCTTGTTCAGGGTTCCAGTCAACCATTACAGAGTCGAGTTGGCTGATTCCCCACCCTATTTTTTCCTCTTCTGACTGATATTCAACATTCCATGACTCATGGAAACTGCTGACCAGGCTCAATCCTCATTGCAGTGTTTTGGCCTTATATTTTCTTTTAATTTAGAAACTTTAGCATACTTAGAGAATCACTTATTTATATAGAAGCCAGTGCTTTACTTTAGGATTGCCTCATTTCACCTGCAAATGAACAAATACTCTGACGGAGAAAGGAAACCTGTTTGAATTTTGTGCATTCTCAGGTTTCTAGTGCCTATGATGTTATTGAGGTTTTTGAAATAATTTCAGTTTACCATTCTGATGTCCTCCATCTCTTAAGTAACCTATCAATTTAAGGAAAGTCATCCAACTGGGGCATTGTTATTCCCCTAAAGTTTGCATGGCTAGAAAGGTCTGATAACTTTACACTTTCTGGTGGTTTGTATTAATCAATCAATCAATCAATCAGAGAGTCCACATACCTCCTTCCCTTTTCTTCTGAAAGATGTATTATTTGTTTGCCTGTTGTTTCTTAGTTCTATAGACCACACTTTGTCATATCAGTAATCCCAAAATGTTTTCCAACATATAAAACCACTCAATTATAAATGCATTTGAATAAAAGTTAAGGATAGGAATCAAAACAGAACTGTGCCAGTCCAGAGATTGGTAACATTGGCAAAACAATTTATTTGCCTTCTAGTGCAAGGGTAAGGGAAGATCCATCCTGATATGGGGTTAAAATTTGGCCCACAAGGCAGTTTCCCCCAAACCACAGCCCCACACCTGATACGGTATGTATCATCAGGTGTGGGACACCTAGAGACAAGGCTGCCAATGCATCAACTGATGCACAGTAAAACCCAAACCTTGGGAGCTTTAAAGTACCATAAAGGGAACCAGGCAGAGGACCTTCTCAGTAGTGGAATGCCCACCTGTCAGATGTCAAAGAGATAAAAAATCATATGACCTTCTGTAGACATCTGAAGGCAGCCCTGTATTGGGAAGCTTTTAATATTTGATATATTGTGTGTTCTTCTATATTCTGTTGAAAGCTGCCCAGAGTAGCTGGAGCAACCCAGTCAGATCGGTGGGGTACAAGTAAATCATCATCATCATCATCATTACTATTATTATCATTATCATCATCACCACCACCACCATCTCTTTGCATCACT